>NW_016808858.1:1875290-1922857 GCF_001698545.2 Rhinopithecus bieti | reverse complement strand
AATATTTGATGAGTAAAATATTAAAGTACACCCTGGGTCAACACTGCCTTTCAATAAAGACGTACGTGGGCCATGATGACTCCAGCTGTGATCTGTGCCACAGTGGGCGGAGTGCTCACAGTGGGTCCTCGGGCCATGGGAGACCCCATTAAATACACTGAACAACATGCCATCAGAGCACTTCCCATCTGCCACTGCCCAGGGCCCACAGCAAGCTGCAGCAGCATCACAACCTTTGCCAGCACAAAGCCCGGTGTCTTTTCACTTTATCTGTGTGTATGAGCACACACACTTATGCTCGCCTGTGCATACCCTCACACCATAGTGTACACTGTCACAGTGGCACCGCCAGCTACTGAGGGCTGTGCCTTTTACCAAGTCTTATTTCAGGCTGGCTCAGCATGAGGACATTGTGCATGCAATACTGACTTTGAACTGAGTCACTCAAAAATTAGTCAAATCAGTTCAGGTAGTGTGTGTTTTTTTTTCTCCTGCTTTTGAAAACAACCTGCAGAGGAGTTTTTTAGCCACTTATTTAAAATGTTAATGAAGGAACCTGTGAGTGCAGAGGCACAGAAACGAGCAGTTGATTTAAGAGTCATTCCAATGCATAAGCAAGTTCCAAATGCTCTGAGAGGCGAGGAGGGGAAGATGCAAAGGGCGCCTTGAGAAGAACTGCTTTTGCAGTAATGCCCTTGGCAGCTCCCATCATGCTGGCTGCAATGGCATTCACCCCACTGCAGTTGTCATCATCAATGTGACTTTGTTGTTTTAGAAGGATCTGTTGTGGTCAGGGTTCCACCTGTCCTTCCCCACACCATGGCCCTCCAGGCAGTTCCTGGCAAGTGCTGGCCAAATGGGACTTGGGTAGAAACAAAGGACCAGGCCTGCAGAAACAGGGACCCCGGGGGCTTCCAAGGGGGACAACTGACTGCCTGGTGCAGAATCCATAGAATTATCCACCGTGGGAGCTGGAGGGACCTGCGCAAATCCCTGGGAAGTGTGTTAGAATTTCCCCAAATACTGTAAAAGGGAAAAGTACTGACACTTTATCACGTGAAAGACTAATGATGTCTAGGAGCTGACACAAAACAGGCGGACTCTGTCCACTGCAGGGGCAGCGAGCTGTGTCAGGACAGAAATGAGCAAGCTTGAGTCTCTGGGGACACCGGGGGAAAGAGTAATGTAAGGCACACACCAGGGCTGTGACTCACTCCTCAGAGCAGGCTTGGGTCCCCAGAGTAAGGATGAACAGACAGCCTTCCCACATCATGTAGTGCGAATGGCAGGGCTGCAGGGGATGTAGAGCTCTTGCCGGTGGGCTGCCAGAGACCTGTCAGTCAGACCAACTTCTTTTTTTTTTTTTTTTTTTTTTTTGAGAAGGAGTCTCGCTCTGTCACCCAGGCTGGAGTGCAGTGGCCAGATCTCAGCTCACTGCAAACTCCGCCTCCCGGGTTTACGCCATTCTCCTGCCTCAGCCTCCCGAGTAGCTGGGACTACAGGTGCCCGCCACCTTGCCTGGCTAGTTTTTTGTATTTTTTTAGTAGAGACGGGGTTTCACCGTGTTAGCCAGGATGGTCTCGATCTCCTGACCTCGTGATCCGCCTGCCTCAGCCTCCCAAAGTGCTGGGATTACAGGCTTGAGCCACCGCGCCAGGCCCAGACCACTTCTTAGTGAGGGTCCCTTCATTTCCTCTCTGGGATGCATTTCATCATATTCACTTGTTACCCACGATTCTTCCTGACAGTCTGCAAGCGTTGCATCTTTTTCAGGCCTGGGGTCTGGCCCTACCCCAGGGGATTCTCGCCTCCACACCAGGGACCTGGTTACTGCTGACAGCAGGGAGAGAAGCAGGCAGAGGGGTCCAGCACGGGCCTCCCGCATTCATAAATCCTATTTTTCAACCAACTTTGCGAACTGCCTGTTTCTTGCTCAAAGAGGAGCCTCAGGTCTCAGGAGTGGTCAATGCTGACCTGACAAAGCTATTGAAATTCCGATCTCCATAGTCTTGAGATCTCTAGTGTTGCCAGGAGACTCGGGAGGAGCTTGAGAAGAAAGAGGCACAGGATGGTTCACACTGCTTTTTCCAAGTGCAGCCAAGGGACAGCCTCTACACACTGAGGTAATTCTAGATGAATGTCTCCACGCTGTTCCCTCCTCCTTTCTGGAGAGTTTAGTGCTGGCTGACTGTAGAACACTTTATTCACAGAAGCAATTAGAAAAAAATGTCACTCTTAGTTCACATGCTCCAACGTCACACTGGGAGTGACCGGTTCTAGAGGGAAAAGTCATGACTGGATCATTTGTATTCTCATCAGCCGCGTCCACACAGGTGGAGATGGATTTCACTGGTGTTGATACATGTGTTCACGTCCACAAGAGGCCACTCAGAGGGACTGAAGTGACTTCACACCCACCGCAAAGCCATTTCTGCTGCCAGAGTCTCCAATCTCCAATCACCAGGAAATTCTCCACCAAGGGGCGAGCTCCAGCCATCTCACTTGTAATCAGTAGCATCGACCTTGTCTGAGAAATATTTATTCTGTCTAGTTTAAGCTTAATTTACACAAACACTAAAAAGTGTAAAATAGACTTTAGCTTTTCCTCTAACTATATTTATATATAAATCCCTGAGCAGGTAGCTGTCAACTTGAAATTCCCTATCTACAGTTAATAAACATCAGGGTGCAGGGAGGGACCATGAGCCCCTTCCCTGTGCAGAGCAGGGGCTGGGCTGTCATTGCAGGAGAGCAAACCTGGTCTCCCATCTGAGCAAAGAGGAGGGGGTGGGAAGGGCATGGCGGTGTAGGAATTCTTACACATCAGCACAGATGCTGGCAGGCCTACTCTTCACTCACTCTGGGGGCCTGGAGGTCCCACCCTGATAACACCACATTGCCTCACAGAGGTGCCGGTTTTTCTGTCCTTGTTAGACCTCAGGGTAGGTGGTGCCAGGGATGATAAATAACTTAACCAACTGGGAGAAGAAAACAGGCAAAGGAAGGAAGGGTGAATGAGGAAGAAGAGACGAGGCCACAGGGGTCGGAGAACGTAGTGATAAAGCCAGGGGTGACAGTGTGGTAACAACTGACAGGAGAGGAGAGGGGGGTCCATCCCCATCAGTCCCCTCCTTCCTGAACAACATGAGGGGTGCAGGGAGGGCGAGCCCTCAGTGAGTGAATGCAGCAGTTCAAAGAAACAAAAATAGACAAAAATAATAAACGTTCTTCAAAGACATCAGGATTTTAGAGAGGAAACTGTGAGACCTCTGAATGTCTGATGCCCAATAGTGCTGAGTGGGTAACAGGAAGTCTGCACCCCCCAGCCCTGTGCACAACCAGAGACCAAGGAACCTGTGCCACCAGTACCTAGGGCTAGAGGAAAGGGCTTCCAAAGGGCTCAGGAAGATGAGGGGGGCATTTCCCTCCACCTCTGGGACCAGATGACCACAACTCCCCTGAGGAACCCCTTACCAAAAAGAATTGAACATAATAGTGTTGCTTAAATATAAACTGGCTCATCTGATGAACCCGATACTGAGCCCAGGACACCTCCCTCAAGGTGGCTCCAGTTCCCTATCATCTCGACTTTTCTCCCTGGCCTCCCATACTCCCTGAGCCTGCCTGGAGGCCCCCCGTCCCCTCTGCTGCCCACTCCAAAGAGAATAAGAAACCAAGAGCATAAGCCCCCACAGGTCAAGGACAGAGGCTTGGCAACACTTCTTTCCATTGGAAAATTCCTCTACTAGCAAATCTGCTTCCAGGTGGCAAAAATGAGAAGTGCTGGGCCAGCAGCCAGGTGCACAGCTGCAGAAGCTACATGGACCTGCCTCAGGGGCCAAAGGGAAGGGCTGCCCACAGGCAGGCCACGTGTAGAGTGAGTCCAGAGGGACCAGAGAGAGTCTGGGATCCAATCAGGGATGACCCTACTTTCAGTTGGGTCTGGCAGATTTTCAAAATCCGGTCTTTCCACTGAGGCCATACCAAAGCTCCCCAGGACGTCAGGGTCTCCAGTCCCCCTAGAGCCCCCCATGAAGCTGTCATTTCCTCTCAAGTTGCATACACTGGCCAGGTAAAGGCAGTTTCTACTCATCAGGCAAGTGGCCAGCTTGCCTTCAGATTTACCAAAGAAATCCAGGTCCTGCCTCACACTTGCTGGCTGGGCAGGCTTTTCCAAATGCAGGTATCTCTGGAGCTGTTGTGTGGACACCAGGAGCATTAATGGACAAGCCCTGTGCTGGTCCCATGGTACCCTGTGCACCTGGGTAAGGCTGGAACACATTGGGGGCAGGGCCCCGACATGCCCACTCTGGAACAGCGTGGGACCTGGGGAAATCATCAGTTGTTTGCTGTCCTGTCATTGTTGTTCTACACATCGCTGGAGACTATGAGCATGGGTTGTGGTGCAGTAGTGGCTGGGCAGGACTAGAATTGTCCAGTTTTGACCTGAAAGCAGCAGACACCCAAGGCTTAGGGTAGAAGTGGGGGCTCCGTACCATTCCCAGTGCCAACTTCCCATGGCGGAAGCAGGAAGGAATGTCTGGCAACCCACCAGGGGTCAGACGCCATGGCAACCCTAGCAGAAGCTGCCTAACCCTGGCTGTTCCAATGACAGTTAGACATTCTTGGGAAGGTGGAGTCCTTTGTGGGAGGTCAGGATGGGTGTCCTGGAAGTATCACTTAAAGGCCACTGAGGCCTCTCAAAATCCCTGTGTTAGAGCTACAGCTCTCCATGTGGGCTACAGTGTAGTTACCTACGGAGCTTTAGGACAAGCCCAGGGCTCAGCTGCCCAGACCAGTGCCTTGAGAACTTTTGCAGCAGGGAAAGCAGCTTGGAGAAGCGTGCCTGGGAGACCATGTGGCACTGCCTGGCTGGGTCCTCAGCTGACAGAGGTGAGGGTAGGGCTCATGGGGACTTGGTAATGCTGTGAATTATATATGTTTGGCAGGAAGGTGCCACAATGCCAAGGCCCCATGTCTTGGAAATTCCATGAGGTCCACATGAGGTTGAACTAAATAACAAGGGCAGTCCTCAAGGGAAAAATAAAAGAAACACCCACATAAGGGACTCTGTGAAACTGAGTCTGGAAGAGAGGGCTGCCTGGTCCACTCCAGGAGAAGTTTCCTAAAACAAGTTTGCTTCCCATTGCATTCTCTTTGCTTGTTCTAAACATCACCTCCTCCCCATTCCTGTAATTTGCATCATTCTGGGCTCCTTACTCTTGCTGCATCCTTGTGTACATTTTAAGGACACCTGTATTTGATTTACTTAAGAGCATATAAGGCTTAATTTTGTATTTCTGGTAATCATTTATTACATTTCCCCCATTTTGTCAAATGACACGTTTATCTCATGTCTACTTTTAATATGTTAAAGATTTTGTATCCAGTTTATCTAAAACTCCTTGCTTAAAATGAGTTTAATTCTAGCAATCTATACATGGTTATGTCTGCATTGTTTTATAATTTGATGATAAATGCATTCCCCCAATATATGACTGTATGGATACTTTTTAAAAAGATACAATATAATCCGATCTCTCTGTCTCACTTGATCAAGTGGCTGAACGAGTCAATCCCTCCATCAAATAGAAACATCCGGCATCACTTTGTATGTGCACCCACGATGAGAAGAAAAGACCAAAGCAAACGGCCAAAAAGGAGAGAATCACATGATTTCTGTGTAAACTCCTACAGATATCATAAATATTTATTGCTAGAAACAGTATTTTAAATAAAAGGTTTTCAAGCAAGTGTATTAAAACGGTCTTGGATACATGGGGCCCTATCACTTGTAAAACTTGGCAAATCGGATGATGATTAAAAATACAAAATTACACAGAAAATACCCTTCAATAAATTGATTTTTTGGTTTTTTTTAATTGAGACGGAGTTTGGCTCTTGTTGCCCAGGCCGGAGTGCAATGGCGCGATCTTGGCTCACTGCCACCTCTGCCTCTGGGTTCAAGCGACTCTCCTGACTCAGCCTACGGAGTAATTGGGATTACAGGCATGTGCCACCATTCTCGGCTAATTTTGTATTTTTAGTAGAGGTGGGGTTTCTTCATTTTGGTCAGGCTAATCTCAAACTCCCAACCTCAGGTCATTTGCCAGCCTCGGCCTCCCAGAGGGCTGGGATTACAGGCGTGAGCCACCGTGCCTGTCCTAATGAATTGATTAAAAAAAAAAAAATGTTAATTGAGGTTCTCTAAAGGTAGCCTTTTAGGCAACATGCCCACTGGGTGTACTGATTCGTAGGGTGGCTGGTGTCAGGCGAATCGATGTGGCCCCCCCAGCCCCCTCCTGGGAACATCCTAGAGACAGCATGGAAAGGCACGAGGCCCAGCGGTCCCGGGAGAGGCCGTGGTGCCCAGCCCCGCGGTCTCGCCCTGCCCTGGTACCCCGTGTCAAGCACCCGCGGACTCTCACGTCCTCTTTTTACAGGGCAGCGGGCGCTTCTCCTGCACCTTGGCCTTGCGCTTCTTCTAGGCCTCCTCCGCCTCGCGTTTCTCCTCCTTGGCCACCTTGTAAGGCCACTTTGGTATCCGCAGGTGGCCGCTGTCCTTTGTGCTGTCCTTCCGCGCCAACCTCTCGGGGTTGGAAGGTGGGCGCTGGCGCCTTGGTGAGGCTGACCTGGGGCACCACCACGCCACGCCGGCCACAGGCTGCTCTGCTGAAAGCCCTGCAGGGGCAGAGGCTGGCCTTCCGCGGGGCGGGGGTGGCGGAGCCCCAGGACCCCAGCAGCAGGGCAGGTGGGAGGCTGGCTCTTGCAGAGCCCTCCAGGGAGCTCAAAGCCGCTGGGCCGGGCCGCTTAGGCTGCTCTGCGCCCTGTTTCCCGGCCTCCTGCACCTGCGCCCTCCCCCACCCCCCGCCGCGCCCCCAGAATTTCCTGCACCACCAGCCATCCTCTTCCGCACACACAGAGTGCTCTCGGGGCACACTGTCTGGCACGCGATGGCCACAGCGGGGCTGTTAGAGGCTGGTGCTCATCCTGACCATGTGGTCCAGGGCGCCCAGGTCCTCCAGGCCGCGCACGGAGCGGGGCTTCAGCGCGGACAGCTCGCAGTCCTAGAGCTTCTGCAGACAGTTCTTGGAGGCCTCCGGCTTCCGCGCCCTCTAGAGGAGCCGAGGCAGCTCAAGCTGGTACTTTTCCCTGAACCGCTACAGGCAGGGACGCTCCTGGAGCCTCTGCATGAGGCGGATGTGTAAGTGGCCACTCCTCTGGCGACATCCCACCAAGGGGGCCCCGGGTGGACACCCGCCCCTGCTAGCTCAGGGCTGGGATGCGATCGACCAGGCATGGCGGCTTTCGATCCTAACGCGTCCCTCCGTCAAGGTCAAGACCCGGGACATAGTTCAACAAGTAGTTGGTGATGATAGCGTGCCCTGACTGGGCCAGAACAGCCTCTTTAGAAAAACAGCATAGGAACGTGATGAAACAGATGCTCAGCTCCTTTCTTCATTTTCATTATATTTCCGTGATGCCTCTGTGTCCCTCTGACGACATCTCGCCTGGGATCTGTGACTCTGCGGGTGTTCAATGCCTACTGAGAAGGGTTCCTGGCCGTCATCAGGCATGAAAACCTCAAAGCCCTCTGCCCTCAAGGTGGGATCCCTGGGCCAGCGGCATCAACCTCACCAGGAAACCTGTTCTTCTGCTCAATCTTGGGCCCTACCCCAGGCCTATTCAAAGAAAGACTCCAGGGGCAGGGCCTGGCAGCCTGTGTTTCCACCAGATCTGTGTTAAAGCTCAAATGAACCAGCCCAGGTGATGCTGATGCAGGAAGCACAAGGCTGAGAGGCAGTGTCTAAGGCAACTGTGCCTATGGGGCCAGGGGCAGCCCCTGCCTGTGCAGCTGTGATTAAGGCTGCATTCCCCTCCCTGTCCTGCTAGTTGACCTCAGTGTGGGAGCACTCATCTAAGGCCATCAGGGTATATCCACAAAGCCGTGATAGCAGACGACATTAAGGACGGTCCAGCCATTGTGGTCAGTCTCCTGCGCCTTCTCAACGCTCACCCCATGCCACACCAGCCTCCACAGCAGCCCCACGCCTCCTGAACGCCCTCCGGGACCCTCTCCACGCCCTCGATGCCGTGCCCCTCCTCATCCTGGAAAGGGTAGAAAGAATTGTCTTGCTGGAGGCAGTGGCTCACGCCTGTAATCCCAGAACTTTGGGAGGCCAAAGAGGGTGGATCACGAGGTCAGGCGATCATCCTGGCTAACACAGTGAAACCCCGTCTCTACTAAAAATACAAAAAATTAGCCAACTACAGCGGGCGCCTGTAGTTCCAGCTATTCTGGTTGCTAAGACAGGAGAATGGCATGAACCCGGGAGGCAGAGCTTGCAGTGAGCAGAGATCATGCCGCTGCACTCCAGCCTGGGTGACAGAGAAAGACTCCCTCAAAAAAAAAAAAAAAAAAAAAAAAAAAAAAAAAAAAAAAAAAAAAAAAAAAAAAAAATTGTCGTCAGAGGCGATGCTGCGGGTGGGTGTCGGGCAGACTGGAGAAAAAGAAGACAAATAGTGCCATTACCCCCTTGGAATTTTCAATCTGGTAGTAATAAGAATAAGAGTTTTCTGAATATTATAATCTGATATAATATACTCAGAGAAGATGTAATAGCAGAACAACCTAGCACTGAGAAACTGTTGTATGAGCTGAAATGTGATTAATAACTAGGATGTTGAGAAATAGTAAAGTCTGTGAGGTCAACTTAACTTGGTCAGACTTAAAAAGAAAATAAGCACTCTTCTTTATTCTTTGTAAGATAAGATATCCACCACTTCATTTTCTACCCCAACCTGGTTCAAATATACAAGTAAGACAAATGGTTTACAGTGTGTACAAACTGAAAACATAATCGCTGAAAAGAAATCAGATCTTAAAAGAATTTTATTGTATGATTTTATTTACCTGAATGCAAAAACATAAAAAGTAGATTAAGTGTTACGAAGGCATGGGGGAGGGTGAATGGAGAATAAATGTTAATGGGTATTGGGATACTTCTGGAAGTGATAAAAGTGCCCAGTCAGTAGAGAGTTCTGATGGCTGCACAAGTGTAATATACTAAATTCTCTGAATTAAATACATTAGAACATGACTTTCAGGGTAAGTGAATGAATCTCAACAAAACTTGTACAAGAAAAGCCATTATTGATGTTCTAGTAAATATTTCACAATAACTTATTAATTAAAATAACTTAATTAACAAATGTACGCATTCAAGGTGGTTATCCCATGTATAACCATAAAGTAATTACATTCCATGAAGTTACAATGAGCTCACAGGCTCTCACACATCAGGTCTCAGCACACTATTTGCATCATATATGGGGGGTCACAATAAATCATCACGAAACCAACTTTTCATGTACAACCAAAGCAAAAGAAAGGCCTCAGAGGGGAAGAGAAGGAGGAAGGAGGAAAACCATAGATAAGAGAACCTTTAGAAACATCAAAAAAACTCACAGATCCATTATCATAATCCAGAAACACCCCAACCCGACCCAGAGGCCTTTGCACATGCTGAATTAAAGGTGGAGAGTTGGTGGAGAGACTATAGTGATTGTTCCTCTTTGAGGAAATTAACAAAAATGTTTCATCAGAATCAATAACGATATTGGTATCTGCTGTCCCGGAATCTCGACAGACTCCCAGAATCCAGGTGAAAGAGTGGGTCACATCCACTTCCCAGTACTGCCTGCCGGAGGTGAATGCTTGCGCTCCCCACACAGCAAAGCTCTCCACTCCCTGGGGATCCATTGGTGCACTGCGATGGTCATCTCCAAATATCACACGTCTCACATCCTCAGAAAGGCTTATATAGCAAGGAGTCATTTCCGTGCTCAGAGCATTATCCACTGACAAGGAAAAAATATTATATTAGTGAGTGCTATGAGGAACAGAGGCTCTGTGACCCAATTATTCACTTCATTTGCTCTTCTTGCAAGAAAATACAGAAAAGAGGAAGCCAAGAGAGTTCAGTGCCATGCATCCATGAAGATGAAATGTCATTACAACTCTACAGCGCATACAATTATATATCATTCCTTAAATAATAGAGAAAAAATGTGACCATATCACTGGGCGAAGTAATGATTTAATGTCTACCTCTGCACAGTTTCTTTCAGGACATATCTAAAATTCTTTTTTTCTTTAATAGAAAATCTTCTTGTATTATTTATCTTTAAGATCATCAACAGGTAGACATCACTTTGCAGTGATGTGAGTATTTATTGGAATGTAAGTTATGCCTGTTATAATCTCAAACCTCAAAAATTTGGTAGACATTAACACGCGTAAAGTTTATAAGTTTCTGAAAGGAATACTCTGGCTTTACAATATCTCTTTAGCTCCTGATTCAATCTACTCTGGGTTCCTACCCTCTGCTACCTAGACCTGCTCTCTTGAATGGAGCTAACATGCTTAGGCCATGTTCACAGATCTCTCCCCTTTCAGTTGTTACGTATCTGATGGCATTAAAATTGTCCTGATTATGGATATTTTAGTCATTTTTTATCAAAATGCTCTGATTTTGTAAATAATAAAGGTTACTTGTAGAATGCATGTAAATGCACATAGAATAGAACCAATTAAAAACCATTATGCCAAATCTAACCCTCAAAATTGAATTAAATTGAATAAACACGAAATACTGATGCCACGGTGACAACAAGTGTCTCCATAACTACATGACCTGAATACTCTTTGTCCTCTTTTTCTGCAGACAAAGTATGTACATTGCTTTACATTTTCATCAAACTCTAACTCAGGAAATTGAGTTTTGCTCTTTGTAGTATTCCTATGCAGGTGGAGAAGATGCACATGTTTTGGAAAACGATGTATTACCTACATGTCAAAAATTATAAAACTTAAATGGGAAAAGCCTCGACCAAGGGATCCAATAAGGAAAGATTTGAGGCTGGACTGCCAAGCAAGCTGGCTCTTACCTCTGAAGTTGTTGAGCATGTCTAGGACTCCAGTTATGCGCCATGAAGTGAGCTCCAGGTTCACTGGCTGGGACTTCTGCATCTGTGCCAAATCAGCCCTGCAAAAAAACGGTCTCAGTTATATTTCCAGGCCCAGAGCTAATCACACAGTCATACGAAGATATCATATTTTCATATAAGATGTTTCCTCAGAATTCTGCCAGTTTTGGTTAACTGCATGTACATTTTATTCCACACTCTATGGGCCATAAAAATGTTACTTTTTCTAAATTTTATTGCATAAAAACCCAATTTCCCCAGATATGTTGTTTTCAGACATTCGACAACTTCTAAAGTCATTAAAAGACATTGCGTCCCTCTGCCCATCACACCCCTTGAGGGTATGCAAAAATCCTGGAAATATTTCAGAGAGCAAAATACTCGGACAAATATCTTTGGGTCCTCAGCCTGTAGCTGTCACTAATGCTAGTCAGTGTCTAACATAGAATATGCACTGAGACAAAAGCTTTAATCTTTTGAGCAAAACAAAGGAGTCTAATTCCAGCCTGAGAACCCTGCTGCTGAGGGTCCTGAGGCAACCATTTTCCTGAGGTCTTTCCTAGAACTGGGTATATTGTGATGGAGCAGGTCCGGGTCATTGAGGCTTTTAGGAACAAAACCTTCCTCCTCAGGCCACCCAGAGGGAATCTCTCTCCTCCCCCTGTCTTTTTTTTTTTTAATCTCCTACCCCTCCAGAGTAGAAGACACCTCTATGATTCCTCAAAGTAATTTTGTATTCAGATCTGTCAGGTAGGGCTGGATAGCATGAATGGACTGGGAAGAACAAACTTCAGAATGGCAAATTGTTTTTACGTATATTTGAATTCATACAAATTTTAAGATGAAAACTTTCCAGACCAAAGAGGCAGAGGCAGGGCCTGCAAAAGCTGTGCCCACAGTCAATGGTGACTGGGTCTATGAAGAAGTTCATGCAAATGGAGCAAATGAGCTCATTCTGGAAGGCTTGCAGGGTGTCTGAATCCATATCTCTGAAAATTTAAAAAAAGGTGAGAATTTCTTTTTCTTATTTTTATTTGTCCTGATGAAAAGGGAAAAAAGGCCAGTGGACTATTTTCCTTGTCTACTTGAGCTCTGTCCAATATATCTAATAAGTTAGCTCCAGTACAAACTGAGGCATAGTAAATGCAGACATGCTGGATTTATAAAGTTTTCCCTCAATAGCCATTGAAGATTGGGTCCAGGACTCCCTGAGATACCAAGATCCTAAGATGTTCCAGGCTCTTATTAATAAATGATGTGGGATTTGTATGTAACCTAAACCTATCCTCCTGAATACTTTATGTCTAGGTTACTTTGAATGCCTAATACAATGTAAATGTTGTATAAATACTTGTAATGCCATACCGTTTAGGAACAGCAAGAAGATTGTTAAAAATATGTACATGTTTGGCAGGGCGCGGTTGCTAATTCCTGTAATCCCAGCACTTCGGAAGGCCAAGGTGGAAAGATCATGAAGTCAGGAGACCGAAACCATCCTGGCTAACATGGTGATACCCAGTTTCTACTAAAAATGCAAAAAATTAGCCGGGCATGGTGACACGTGCCTGTAGTCCCAGCTATTCAGGAGGCTGATGCAGGAGAATTGCCTGAACCCCAGAGATAGAGGTTGTAGTGAGTGGAGATGATGCCACTGCACTCCAGCATGGGTAATAGAATGAGACACTGTCTCACAAAAAAAAAAAAAAAGGATATGTTGTTCAGTACAGCTGCTTTTTTCTTCCTGTAAATATTTTTTTCTGAGATTAGTTGAACCCACGGATATGAAACTTATGGATATGAATAACCACTGTAATTCAAATGAGAAAATGAGATGAGAGCCCTCATGGTATTTTTGTTAAACAAGCCGTGCTCTCAATCATTCCCAGTTACTTAGCAAGCTTAAAGCCTGGGTAGAGGGTAAAAACTGAGATGATTTCTCAGTCACTTATACAAGCTGATTCTTATTTCTTAATCTCATTCTTAAGAACATTCTTAATCTCGTTCTGTCTCTGTCATTCTCTCTCAACGATTCCACGATGATAATATATGAAAGACACTTAGTATCTATGCTATTATTCTATACTCCCTGCCTCCAAACTCACCTATGAAGTTTGCTCACACAATTATAAGTGAAGTAGGTTTTATCTAAGATTGATTAATCAGAGTGGACTATCAACTCCTAAAATTATCAATCATTAAATTTGTCCTTTTCACTTTAATATCAGAACTCTTCCTTTCAAAACATTAATTGTAAATAATATCTATTATTTTTAATTTAGAAAATTTTTTCCCATAGTCTATTCAGATGATTAGAGAGAACACTGTCACATTCTGAAATAATGAATATTTAAACTATAACAATTTATAAGAATTAATCAACAATTAATTATCTTCTAAAATAACAATAAAAGTGAAGATATGTATTAGGTTTTCCACTCTACACTAGAAAATCCAGAAATGCAGTTAATGGAAGCCTGGCCACCAATTCACCATTCCTCTTAGTGACTTGGGAGTTGCAGCCTCTTGGGTTGGTCAGAGCATTACATCTATTTTCTCTTATCTTTCCTTCTTTCTTTCTTTCTTTCTTCTCTCTCTCTCTCTCTCTCTCTCTCTTTCTTTCTTTCTTTCTTTCTTTCTTTCTTTCTTTCTTTTTCTTTCCTCCCTCCCTCCCTCCCTTCCTTCCTTCCTTCCTTTCTTTCCTTCTTTCCTTCTTTCTTCCTTTCTTCCTTTCTCTCCCCTTCTTTTTTTTTTTTTTTTTTTTTGTTGTTGTTGAGGTGCAGTCTCACTCTGTCACCCGGGCTGGAGTGCAGTGGCGTGATCTCAGCTTACTGCAACCTGTGCCTCCCAGGTTCAAGCAATTCCCCTGCCACAGCCTCCCAAAGGTTGGTATTACAGGCACCCACCACAATGCTGGGATAATTTTTTTGTATTTTAAGTAAAAACGTGGTTTCACCATGTTTGCCAGGCTGGTTTCTAACTCTAGACCTCAAGCGATCTGCCAGCCTTGGCCTCTCAAAGTGCTAGGCTGCAAACATGAGCCATTGTGCCTGGCCAATTAAAACTATTTTCAACAGCTTTGCAATCTAGTCTGCAAACTGCAAATTTTGAAGAGACGCAAATAAGACCTTTGCAACAAGAATTTTCAAAGTAATTCAACATTTTTAATATTGACTTTGGTGTACATTATAACCATTACTACATGCCCACATTCTAGTAAACATTTTAGGTATTTTATGTGTTCTATCCTTGCATGAAACTATGGAAATATATCTTTTCACACTTAAAAAAATCTAAAATACAGAAAATAGTCACATAGGAAGAATCAAATAGCAAGGCAACACAAACCAGATGTTACAAATTGAAGATACTTTATATTGATTTTCTGTAAAATCACTAAGACAATTACCTGTTTGCTTAGAAAAGAACCAAGCATGCTGCCAGGTAAATTTAAAGTATTTTAAGAGAAAAAGTGAGCATGATGGGTTTACTGCAAACTTTATACTCACAAGGCTACTGTGAATGATCTCAGCCTAGAAGCTCTGTAGATATCCAGATTAGAAGTAACTCCTGGTGCTCCAAAGCCCAGCAGCCACAAATCCGGTGAGTCCTCACTGAAGGAGAGAGAAATCTCTGGACAAGCATCCTTTTAAAGGGTAAGGGCCCATGAAAGACCACACCCACTTCCTGAGGTTGATTAGATTGCACAGAAAGGGGTAAATTGGCTGATTAGGTTTATAAAGCATTGAAAACCACACTTGGGTGCCCAAAGCTCAACAGACAAGTTTGGAATGAGATGTAAGAAAGTTGACTTAACACAGGTTATTCAAAGAAATATTTTAAGTATAAGAATTATTTCATTAAACATTATCACATGTTAATTTTTTTTTGTTTGTTTTTTTTTTTTTTTTTTTTTTTTGAGACGGTATCTCACTCTGTCATCCAGGTTGCAGTGCAATGGCTTGGTCTTGGCTCACTGCAACCTCTGCCTCTCGAGTTCAAGTGATTCTCCTGCCTCAGCCTCCCAAGTAGCTGGGATTACAGGCACCCACCACTAAGCCCAGCTAATTTTTGTACTTTTAGTAGAGATGGGGATTCACCATGTTGCTCAGACTGATCTTGAACTCCTGACCTCAGGTGATCTGCCCACCTTGGCCTCCCAAAGTGCTGAGATTACAGGTGTGAGCCACTGCACTGGGCCACATGCCAATTTTAAAATTTTGTTTCTCACTCTATTTTAAAATTATAATTGCTTAAGTGCCTAGCCGTTATGTATCTGAATATGTTCAAAGATGAAACATTAACTGGGATTACCAGCACATCTGTACTGTGTAACTTTCTTGTTTAAAAAAGTATAGCAAGGAACACAATTGTGTTTCACATAATTTTATAAATGATGGTTGATAGAATTACTTGTATCAGCCTGTTTTTCTTATATTTACTATTTTGACTATTTCCTAATGATTGTTTTGACTATTTCCTAATGGATTTACTGCAAATTTTATACTCACAAGGCTACTATGAATGGTCTCAGCCTAGAAGCTCTGTAGATATCCAGATTAGAAGTAACTCCTGGTGCTCCAAAGCCCAGCAGCCACAAACCCGGTGGGTCCTCACTGAAGGAGAGAGAAATCTGTGGACAAGCATCCTTTTAAACTGTATGGGACCCTGAAAGACCACACCCACTTCCTGAGGTTGATTAGATTGCACAGAAAGGGGTAAATTGACTGATTAGGTTTATAAAGTATTGAAAACCATACTTGGAGGCACAAAGCTCAACAGACAAATTTGAAATGAGAGGCAAGAAAGTTGACTTAACACAGGTTATTCAAAGAAATATTTTAACTATAACAATTATTTCATTAAATATTATCACATGCTAATTGGTTTCTTTTGGTTTTTGTTTTTTGCTTTTTTTGAGATGGTATCTCGCGCTGTAGCCCAGGCTGGAGTAGAATGGCTCGGTCTCGGCTCACTGCAACCTCTGCCTCTCAAGTTCAAGTGATTCTCCTGCCTCAGCCTCCCAAGTAGCTGGGATTACAGGCACCCACCACTATGCCCAGCTAATTTTTGTATTTTTAGTAGAGACGGGTTTCACCATGTTGCTCAGGCTGATCTTGAACTCCTGACCTCAGGTGATCTGCCCACCTCTGTGTCCCAAAGTGCTGGGATTACAAGCATGAATCACTGCACCGGGCCACATGCTAACTTTAAAATTTTGTTTCTCACTCTATATTAAAATTGTAATTGCTTATGTGCCTAACTGTTATTTATCTGAATATGTTCAAAGATAAAACATTAACTGGGATTGCCAACATATCTGTACTGTGTAACTCTCTTGTTTAAAAAAGTACAGCAAGGAACTCAATTGTGTTTCACATAATTGTATATATGATGGTTGATAGAATTAGTTGTTTTCTTATTTTACTATTTTATGACTAGTTCATAATGACTGTGTTATATGAAAATAAAATCTGCTTTTATTCATCCACCTTTTCAATAATTTTAAAACTGATACTTTACGTATATGTACATAACTATCTAGATCAATATTATGTATTCATATTTTTAAAATTATATAATAATTATTTACACAATAATAATTATTATTTTTACTTTTATTTGAGATGCTGTCTCCCTGTGTCATCCAGGCTGGAGTGCAATGGCATGATCTTGGCTCACTGCAACCTCTGTCTCCCAGGTTCAAGTGATTCTCCTGCCTCAGACTCCCGAGTAGCTGGGATTACAGGTGTCTGTCACCATGACCGGCTAATTTGGGTATTTTTAGTCAAGATAAGGTTTCACCAAGTTGGCCAGGCTGGTCTCGAACTCCTGACATCAGATGATCCACCCATCTCAGCCTCCCAAAGTGCTGGTATTACAGGTATGAGCCATGGCACCTGGCTGTTATTACACAATTATATGCATAATTACCTTTAACAGTGTATGAAAGTTATTTTTAACACAGTTGCCACACTAATAGATTTTGTTGTCATTTACCATGATTTAATACATTCATAAATTATCTAATGTTTGGGGATTTAGGTCATTTCTATAAACTGAAAATTACAAACCTTTCTAGAAGTTGAAAACTAAAATCTATATAAAATCACCATTTATATATTAATAGACATTTAAAATTATAAAATTTATAAAAGCCAGAATATCCTAGGAAAAGATGAAGTGACTGTCTTTTAATCAGTCCATGGCATTGCAAATTAGTATGTTTTCTGAAGTGTCATTTGATCAGCATTATGCTTTAAAAAATACACCCAATAAAGTTAAGAAAAGGTAATCATAGATACTTACATGCAGACTTTTCCAGAAATGTTGTTCTTTGAAAACTGCTTCAAACACTTCTTAAAATGTTGCATATTATCTAGCTAAGTGTAGAGAAGAAAGACTTTCTAGCATTCTCACTTCTCAGTAAAAATTCAATTCTATATTTTGTAGACTGCCCTGTATTAGACAGAAATAAACAATAAGCAACTTATGAGATGCATATAAAAGAATAAAAATAGTTGCAAATTGTATTGCTAGTAGCTGAAAAAGTTATTATCTATTTTACTACAACTGTGTTACCATGCAGGATAGGTAAGAGAGAAAAAAGCAGTATTTCTTTGCCTAACTGAAAAATACCCTGTCATTCAAGTGAAAATATCAGACATTTATTGATTACCAACTCTGTACTAAAAACTGTTCTGAGTGCTTCACATGTTCCAACTTACTTAATTCTTACAACAACCCCATGAGATAAATAATATTTTATACCGATTTAAAGATTAAGAAATGTAAGAACAGGAAACTTTAGTAATTTGCCCATTGGCATACTCTAATGAATAGCAGAGCTAGGGTTTGAAACCAGGCAGTCTCTGAAAACTGTTTTCCTTTCAGTGACTTGACATACGTTGCCAAAGTGTCTTCCTAAGTCATCAAATTACATACAATATTTTTGGGGGATGCTTCTTGCATGCTGGCAGAATTGATTGAAAGTTCACAAATCTTTCAAGTAGTCCATTTTTTTGAATAATAATATGCACGCTGTCCCACATCTACCATACTGCCCAACTCTCTATCAATGACATGACAAAAAGCCTGTGAGCATGCTCAGCCAAACCCCATAACAAAGGCATTGTGGAAATCCTAGTGTGCAGTGCAGCTCTTCTTTTCAAAGCACAGAATGTCTCAGAGGGTCTCATATGCATGCTATTCTGATCACTCACAAAATGAGTGTCTACTATGAACTCTCCTCACTGCTAGAGATTGGAGCCAAAATAGTAACAAACCTGTACATCCTGCGTATGTATCCCAAAAATTAAACTAAAATTAAAAAAAAAAAAAACTTTAAAAAAACAAAACAAGACTAAGTCCTTAAGGAGCTCATGATCTAGTAGTTGATAGAAGGAAGGGACCGTCATCCTAAAAGAAACAATACCTAAGCTAAAACCCAAAGGATGAGGGTAGTCTTATCTTTTCTGATAGTACAGTCTATGTGACAGTAGTTATCATGAGAAAAGATTTTGGGACGTGGCATGGTGGCTCATGCCTGTTATCCCAGCACTTTTGGAGGCTTAGGTGGTTTGACCAGTCAAGGTCAGCCTAGGCAACATGGTGAAACTCCATCTCCACAAAAAATAGAAAAATTAGACAGGTATGATGGTGCACGCCTGTAATCTCAGGTACTTGGGAATCTCAGGCTGGACAATTGCCTGAGCCCAGGAGGCAGAGTTTGCATTGAGCTGGGATTGTGCCACTGACTCTCGCCTGGTGGACAGAGTAAGATCCTGTCTCACACACACAAGAGAATATTAGTTCTGTCCTCTTGCTGGCTTGATGTCCTTCGATTACATCTAGGCCAGAATGCTTGCTGAAATGCAAATGTGCCTATATTCCTACCTGCTTAACCTCATTATGGGACTTTGATAAACTACAAGAAAGTAGTTACACTCCTCTCAGTGTCTTCCAAAACATACTTGATGTATTTGGTGCTCAATGTACGAATTGTTCCTCCCACAAATGCCTTGGATTCTAGTAAGGGTGAGTTCTTTGTATTTCTTTAACTTGCCACAATCATCCGTACTTCTATTATTTTGTATAACATGATTACCTTGTCAGTGGAAATATAAATAAGTGAAAGTAGTGTGAATCACTGTGGCATTGCCCAGTAGAATTGATGATCCACAAATTGTATAACCCAGACATTCCACCTATCAGAAGATACTGTCAGGAAAGACAATCTATTGAGTATTTGCATTAGGAGACATGTTCACAAAAATCAAATACAAAAATCATTCCAAATGTACAACAGCAGAAAATGAATAAATACATTTTATGATGCACCGTTTATCCAACTTTGGGTTATCCACTACAAAATCACTCTTGATTGTTTACATAAATAGATCTAGATCCTTTAAATACTTTTCCTTTGCCACGTGTTATGATGTCAATCTTTGTGAGTAGAAAGCTTTGGAGAGAAAATCCAAATAAGAGCTTCCAATCTGCTTTGGAAATGACACCTCCAGTGTCTGGCCCAGAGGTCATACAGGGATACACCAATGCCCAGATTGTGTAGTTCAGGCTGCTGCTGTAGCGCCCACTTCCTAAAGTTCACTGGGGCCCACGAGAACTCAGCAGCCACGAACTTCTCCTGATACTGCCCTTTTCCATATTTGCAGTGGAGCCCGTCTGGCATGACATTTCTTCATAAACAGCTTCACCAGTGGCCCAGAAGTTAAGTATCTGGGGAGCTCTGAAGTGTGGATTTAAAGCAAGTTTTTCAAGAGCAACAGCACAGCGACTTCTAAACATTCAGTGAGGCCGAGGGGTGAGGGGAATCTTCATTGGCTACTCCAACTTCACCCTGGAAACAATGGCAATTCTTTATATGTGCTCATCACACATTATTTAGACTTCCCCTTACATTCTTCTAGACAATATGTCCTTGCTCAAATGCTGTTATAATTAATTATTCTTTATATTAACTTTCCCCATTCACATTATTATATGTTTTCTCTTTCTTGACGGACGATCTTACTTTCATTTGAATAAATGCTATCCATCTATCTATCTACTTACCTAACTATCTATCTGAACACTTAAAGACCAGTGAAAAAAAAAGCAAGTACCGTAAAACTATACATGGTATGACTGTATTTTAAAAAGTTCAGAAATACCTAAAGCCAAACCATGAAACATGTAAATAATATAACCATGGGTGATAAAATTATAAAGAATAACAGAGGGGAAATAAATATAAACATAAAATTAAAGAAAGTGAAAAAATACAACTGTCATTAGTGCATGGGGAACCCAAATGTATTGGAAATGTTATTTTCTTAATATGGTTAGTAAGTTCACAGATAGTCATTTCATTATTATTTTTCTCTATACTTGTGTGTTACATGATAGTCTTTTATATAAATAAAATATTTTCAATTAAAAAATAATGATTTCTTATGCTATAGAGGGATTACATTTACTAAAAGTGTAATTTAACCAGTGTCCCAACTAGTGTGCTGAGATTGTGATCCTCTCAGCCTTGGGAGGCCCCAGGCAGGGCGTGAGACCTCTGGCTTGGAGCAGTTGTGCATATTCCGCACTGTGCTCTATGACAAACTGATGTTTTCCCATGTGTGAAGAGACATGAACACATTAGACTTGATTCCCTGATAATGCCAGATGAAGAGTTTTATGATATTTGTCTATATCCCTTGGATTTAATACTGAGTTTGATTCTTCTACTTCAGAATAACCTTGTATGATTATAAATTTTAATTTTTTTAATCCATTACAAGAAAATAAAAGAAAACATATATGCAAACAGAGGAGGAAACTGAGGTGTGAGAAATCAAGTGACTAAATGATTTGTCCCAAGGCACATTACAAGTAAGTGCCGAATTTTTATTACATTACAATAAATTATAGCACAACTCTGATCGTCAAAGTCTTGTGATTAGCCAACCTTCTATTTTGTTTTGTCCTTTTAAAACATCACACTACTGTGTTAGAATATTTAGCATAAAACATGAAGAATCATCAAAAACAATTTTGTAATGTTTCACATGACCACGGCAGAAAAATGTTCATAGAATGGGCTAAGACAGTTCACACAACAGTCCTAGAAAGGAAGGACAAATGGAAATAAAGAGATAAATAAGGCCAGGAGCACTGGCTCATGCCTGTAATCCCATAAATTTGGGTGCCTGGGGTGGGAAGATTGCTTGAGACCTGGAGTTGTAGACCATCGTGGGCAACATAGGGATACTCTGTCTCGACAAATCTAAGTACAAATATTAGCTGGGCATTGTGGCACATGACTGTCATCCTAGTGATTTTGGAGGCTAAGGTGGAAAGATTGATCAAGCTCAGGAGTTTGAGGCTGCAGTGAGCTGAGATTGCGCCACTGAACTCCAGCTTGGGAGACAGTGTGAGAACCTGTCTCTTAAGAACAACAACAACATAAGTGGGGGCAATGGGTAAGTTAAAAAATATGAATACAGTGAATATAATTAGTGGAAGTGGATCATTATAAAGGTTTTCATCTTCATCATCTTAATGTTGAATAAGCTCACAAGGAGGAGAAAAAGGAGGGGTTTCTGTCTCAGGGGTGGCAGAAGCAGAAGAAACTCCAATTATAAGTGACTCACACAGTTCCCACCAGTGTTATTCAAGGATCAACAGTATATATAAGTCAAAAGTTTTAAAACTATATTCTCTTCCATTTTCTAAATAAAATTAAACTACATTCCAAAAAAAAAAAAAAAAAAAAAAAAAGAAATTCCTGAGAATTTCAGGCAGGTAAACTGGGGAGGAGGGTTTGGCAACTATATACAAGATCCATCATACTATTGGAATTCCATATAGTTCACATATGTGATTTACAGATATATCATGAGAGAGGCAGTGCTTAGAGATGTAGAAGAAAAGGTAGCATAGGGTAGTTCAAGATGGGGCCTAAATGCATGGCTGAAGAATTTGTATTGATTATTTATTGATTCAAACATAAAATGAATACTGCTAAGAGAAAAGATGAAATGAAAGTACATATACATTCTAAAAGGAGTACAAATTTTCCTGATGGAAAAGTAAAAACCAAAACAATGTATTTTTTTTTTTTTTTTTTTTGAGAGGAGTCTCACTCTGTCGCCCAGGCTGGAGTGCAATGGCGTGATCCCGGCTCACTGCAAGCTCCGGCCCCTGGGTGCACGCCATTCTCCTGCCTCAGCTTCCTGAATAGCTGAGACTACAGGCGCCCCACACCATGACCGGCTAATTTTTTGTATTTTTTTTTTTTTAGTAGAGATGGGGTTTCACCATGTTAGCCAGGATAATCTCGATCTCCTGACCTTGTGATCTACCCGCCTGGGTCTCCCAAAATGCTGGGATTATAGGCATGACCCACCATGCCTGGCCAAAAACAAATGATATTAAAGACACTTCTAAGCACTAAGAAAGAAATCCAGTGGCTCTTTGTGAACACTTCTATGTACTAAGAAATAAATCAAATAGCTCTGTCTAAAAGACAGAGAGAGAGAGAGATCATCAGCTTAATTATTCATAAGTCATCCTGATTATTTAAAGGTGAT
The DNA here is from genome assembly GCF_001698545.2 of Rhinopithecus bieti. NCBI lineage: Eukaryota > Metazoa > Chordata > Mammalia > Primates > Cercopithecidae > Rhinopithecus > Rhinopithecus bieti. The sequence goes on along the minus strand of NW_016808858.1, from coordinate 1,900,286 downwards.
ATATTTAATGATATTACTTACAATAGTTTTTTCTTCAATATATCAAATGCCTACTGTGTCTTAATAAGCATTCTAAGCCAATGCAGAAATGAAAAAAAAGAGACAGAGTTTCTTGCACCTAAAGAGCTAGTGAGGTTGTAGAGTGAGAAACACAAGTCAACAAGTCAAAGTATAACATTCAAAAAGTGAAGCTGGCACAGTGGCTCTGGCGTGTAATATCACCACTTCAGGATTCTGAAGTAGTAGGATCACTTGTGCTTAAGAGTTAGAGACCAGCCTCAGCAACAAAGTGAGAGCCCATCTCTAAGAAAAGATAAACAAAATTAGCTGGGTGTTTTGGCAAGTTCTGTAGTCTCAGATACCGGCTTAGGTGAAAGGATTGCTTGAACCTGGGAAGTCAAGGCTGCAGTGAGCTGATATTTCACCACACTTAGGCCTGGGTGATAGAGCAAGACCCCGTCTCGAAAAAAAAAAAAATTTTTTTTTGATAGAGTGGCACATTGTGATAAGTGCTTTAGAGAAAAATACAGCAGGAAAGGAAAAGAAAGAAAGTAGCATAGACAAAACTGAACTTTTAATATCATAATCAGAAAAGATATAACATAGCATATCTGTGGGCAGATACCTAAAGGATGCTAGAAACTAAGGCAGGTGGCTATTGCATGTATTTTGGCTTTTCCTAGCTTTTAGGAAGTGATAACTACATTAAAATATCTCAATCCAAACTGATTATTTCTCTATACCATATTTGCCCCCATTGTCTATTATGAAGCTTCTGATATGAAGGAGAAGGAATGAGAATAGAGAAAATTTAAGCCAAGCCTCAAGGTTGAGAGTAACTTATTTATGATCAGTAAAGTCTCATAATATGTATAGCAATTTAGACATGGTAGGTGAGTTTTATTTTGTGTGAAATGAATCAAAATCTTACTCGGAATACTGAAAGTAAATATGACAAGTGTATATGGAGACCAGAGACAAGTGCTCTGCTGCCTTTGGCACAGAGCACAAGCAACACTTTTATGTTTCATTTCTTGTTTCTGAATATAGGAGGAGGGGAGAATGTCTGTCTATTGTCCTTGACAGCTCCCTCTTGCAAATACTCATCCCTCATTTCCCTTGTCTTAGAATTCTCTTGACCTGCCCCTCCTTCATTTGATTGGCTGTATGTATTTACGTTAGAATCAGAAGATCTGGGGGAACTATGGCTTCTAAACCTGTACACTGAACTCTACTCATATCCAGTCCTGTGACCTTATAAACCTGCTCAACTGAATTTTCCTCCCGTAGAAACTCTCTCCCCGCTGAGTTTCTCTCCTCTGCTCCTAGAACCGAATGGCATCTCCTGTCCTATCCCTGGATGGTTTAACCCAGGAAAACTCCTGGATCCCAGAGGAGTCAGACAAAGAAACAGGAGCCTTGTGGGTCCTGAGATTCTCAAAGATATAAAGGGGACATCCTGAAATCTAGAGTTTCTTCCTTGCCTTTTCCCTGCCTTACAGCTTCTGCTGCTCCTGGGAGCTTTACTCTATCTCTCATCCAGCTCAGACTGTTGCTGGACCTGATAGTTTTTGCATAGCCAACATGGTTCTAGAAGAACTCTTGTCTGCATGAGGGCTGAGCTGCTTCTCCAGAATCTGCAGCATGGTTTTCCACGACTGCATGAAGATCTGGAGCCACTGGTAACTAGGCAGAGAATGTTCTCATGTGTCCAACATGGCATGTCACTCCTCTCCACGAGCAGTGGAATAAATGCATTCAGATGAAGCCCTGTCATCATTACTTTGTCAAGTAGAAATACATTTCAATTAACCTTAGAGCAACATGTCCTACACTACCTTGGCCCAGGGAGGTCCCTGAGATGGAGCTTTCTAGACTTTCTCTCCATTACCCCTTGAGTTGGGTTGGGCAGTGCCAGGTAATATAGGAGGGAATCCTACATCCTGTGGTTGTTGAGAGACCCTTGGAAGGCTTTATCCAGAGCATGAGGAGCAGGAGAAATATCCCTTATGGAATGGAGGCCAAAGGTGTTCTTAGATTAAATTCTTACTTTAAAATAAAAATCAATCATCTGGGTGTGGTGGCTCACGCCTGTAATCCCAGCACTTTTGTAGGCTGAGGCAGGCAGATCATTTGAAGTCAGGAGTTCCAGAAGCATCTGGCAAACATGGAGAAACCCACTCTCTACTAAAAATGCAAAAAATAAAAAAAATAAAAAAAATGAAAAATAAAATTAGCCAGTGACAGTGCCAGAATCCTTTCAAAATATATATATAAATAAAATAAAATTTCTATTTTGAAAACCTTAATCATCTATGTTAACACCCACCTACGCCCTGTGAAATGCAATCAGTTGGAAGAAAGGGGAGTGGTCTTCAGAGCTTTATAAAAGGACACTTCAGGAGCCAAGCTCATTCTTCTCCAGAGCCCACAGAGCAACTTTGCAACTGGCCTTGGAGACTTCCAAAAGCTACCAACACCACACTGTGAGACTCTCATCCCTGAGCGGAATTCATCATATTCGACAGCAAACTTTGGTGAGAACATAGATACATTTTTGAAGTAAGTACACAAATTCCAGAGTAGGAGCTACTATTAGGTTACAAACCAAAACAAAATTTGGGGACTTTAATTTATCTGCAAACTTAGATTATTTTTGATTCAATGATCTCATTTTCTGAGTTTTAAAAATGGCTCCATTTCTTTGTTAAAATTATATTAAACAAAATCCATAGGTTTATGGATTACACATGGGCCACCAGGTTCAGCTATTTATTTATTTTAATTAATTAATCTATTTTGAGATGGAATCATGCTCTATTGCCAGGCTGGAGAGCAGTGGCGTCATCTCGGTCCACTGCAACCTTCGCCTTCCAGGTTCAAACGATTCTTCAGCCTCAGCCTCCAGACTAGCTGGGACTCTAGGCGCCTGCCTGCCACCACACCCATCTAATTTGTTTATTTTTTTTAGTAGAGACGGGGTTTCTTTATGTTGGCCAGGATGGCCTCGATTTCTTGATCTTGTGATTCGCCCACCTCGGCCTTCTAAAGTGCTGGGGTTACAGGCGTGAGTGACGTCGCTGGGCCTATTTTTTAAAATTTATGTAAGTATTTTTAGAGACAGAATGATGTAGACATTTTTCTGTGTCGCCAGTCTAGAGCTCCTGAGCTTAAAATACCTGCCTGATTGGCCTCCCAAAATTCTGGGATTACAGGCTTGAGTCACCTTGCCTGGCCTAGGTTTTTATTTTTATTTTAGCAAAACATACATTCATTTAAAACTCTGACTTATTGTCTAGTGCCAATGTTTTACTTTTATTATTTTTTTTTTTTTGGAGACGGAGTCTTGCTCTGTCGCACAGGCTGGAGTGCTGTAGCGCCATCTTGGCTCACTGCAAGCTCCGCCTCCCGGGTTCACACTATTCTCCTGCCTCAGCCTCCTGAGTAGCTGGCACTACAGCTACTGGCGCCCGCCACCACGCCTGGCTAATTTTTTGTATTTTTTAGAAGAGACAGGATTTCACCATGTGAGCCTGGAGTGTCTCCATCTCCTGACCTCGTGATCCACCCGCCTCGGCGGCCTCGGCCTCCCGAAGTGGTTGGATTACAGGCGTGAGCCACCGCATCTGGCCTCAAGCGCCTATTATTATTGCATGATACTTACTGTTTTTTTCACTGTGTGAAAGAGTAATGATAATGCTTCAATTATCATTATCTTTTTGTAAATTTAATTATCTGTCTTTTAAGGATGTTGTAATATTAACCAGTATATCCCCAAATTAACAGACGGTGCAGGAACAGTAAACATGCCAGGAAGTTTTTGTTGATTGAATTAACATAGCAGCCTAGAAAAACAATGATTCTTAGCTTTACCTTGGAGAGGTACCTTACCCTGATTTGACTGTTTTGCCTTGGAGAGTAAAGGCTAGCTTTTTCTGATTTGGGTCAAGGTATGAGTTCTGCTCTAACATTTTCAAGCAGGGTCCTTCTGGAAAAGTCATTATAGATGGTTGTTGTAGTTAAAGAAAATAATGAGAGTAGAAGAGCTTAGTGAGCTTTCCTTCTCTAAACGAATTACTGGCAATTAAGAGTGTTACTGATTTTCAGATCATTCAGACTCACCTCTCGAGTTTATAGGTTGATGAAACCCTTGAAACCTAAGCAATTTAGTGGACACTAACATCTCAGAAAATCCGACATTTTTCTATGCAAGAAAGTAGAGTTTGGAAAGCTGGACATGTGTTGATTGGAGAACAGTCACTTTTTCTAGAGGTTGATGTCTCTTTGTGCCTTAGTTTTCTATTTTTCCTATTTCTGTCATTGCAAATTAAAGCCTATACTTCTCTAGAAAAAAAGGATATTATTCAATCACAACCTGATTCAAACTTTGCTTGGATCTTTCTCTCTGCAGGGTAGGAGAATAAATTCTTGTGGTTTTCTTTCCTTAGGAAAATGGACTCAGACTTCTCACATGCCTTCCAGAAGGAACTCATCTGTGTCATCTGTTCGAACTACCTGGTAGACCCTGTCACCATCTGCTGTGGGCACAGCTTCTGTAGGCCCTGTCTCTGCCTTTCCTGGGAAGAAGCCCAAAGTCCTGCCAACTGCCCTGCATGCAGCGAACCATCACAGAAACAGGACTTCAAAACCAATATTCTTCTGAAGAATTTAGTGACCATCGCGAGAAAAGCCAGTCTCTGGCAATTCCTGAGCTCTGAGAAACAAATATGTGGGACCCATAGGGAAACAAAGAAGATGTTCTGTGATGTGGAAAAGAGTCTGCTCTGTTTGCTGTGCTCCAACTCTCAGGAGCACGGGACTCACAAACACTATCCCATTGAAGGAGCAGCTGAGGAACACCGGGTAAGAGATAGTTCTGCGATCACCTGAAAGCTGGAGGGTGGCGGAGTTAAAGAGATTAGAAGGACGATGAGAATCATCATGGTGATTACTCCCTTCTTTACTGAGTGCCAGGTGCTGTTCTAGGTATCAATTATGACATTTTGATTAAAATGTGCAACTCTACCTTCCTTCATGGAGCTTGCATCCAAAAAGAGACTGATCAAGTAAATGTCCTTATTATTGATTCTACAGTTCAATGCTAAAGGCATTGAAAAGCAACCAAAACTACAAGTGCAAAGAAACGTATTTTTGAAATATATTTATATTACTGGACAAAGGAGTATGGGAATAGCACACTACAAAATCAGGGGGCTAGCATAGTGGGTTCTGAAGCAGGATGTTTCACTGAACATTAGCCAGGTTACAGGAAATCTTCAGTCTTCAGTTCCCTAAACCGTTCTGTATTCTGAAACCTCAGAACTGAAAATATCAATTGAGGATGAGCAGTGAAAAAATTTGTTTTTTTTTTCCTTCTCTCTAATGTATTTATATATTACATCCCTTGCCTGCGTATATGATTCAGAGTGTAGAATTTATGGTATTTGACTTTCTGTTTTTTAACCTCATAATTCTTTTGCAGGAGAAGCTCTTAAAGCAAATGAGGATTTTATGGGAAAAGATTCAAGAAAATCAGAGAAATCTAAATGAGGAGAGAAGAACAGCCTTCCTCTGGAGGGTAAGTATGAGACTGTGAGTCCTCACGACCAGCTTGAGACAGGCCTGCTGAAAACATTTATATTAGCAACTTGAGTTGAAATTCTCATATGCCAGATTTTGTCATGTGTTTATTCATAGGCTGGAAAACTACCAGACTGTTCAATATAATGCTTGTTCAGGTTTTTTGGAAATGTTCTTCAGATAAGTAAAAAATAAATATAAATTCTGAAGGGCAAGTATGTGCTGAAAATTAGTAAGTATTTCAGACAGAGTTTTCTGAATAAGATGAATTATGTAATATTAATTACATAGTACATAATTGAGAAATAGTTATTTGATGTTGAATATGATGTTGGCCAAGGGGAAGAAATCAGGTAAGAACAGTAATTTAAGAAATGTGCCTGTGCTGGTGAAGTCTGATAGCAGAGGACCCAGATGATGCCAGTTCAGGTAGGAGAAAATGTAACATGATGAAAAGCTGAGGAGAAGGGATAAAAAATGACTGGGGGAGTGAGAGAATAACTATGTCAATATTGAGAGGAGAGACACAATGGAATGGAGATTCATGTTCTTAGAATGGCAGGGCAATACAGAGCCTATGGCTTTTGACAGAAGAAAGATAGGAGACAGAAAAGAGGTAGTTTGTATGATGGCTTCTGATTCTGATTATAATATACTAAAATCATTTCTACTGACAGTGATTGTTTAGTCTGTGAAGTACAGAGATTTGAAACAACAAACTAATTGAGTAACAAAGATTATATATATTATCCATGACAATTTGACAATCAATCATCAATTTTAGTTGTTTTCTAATGGTATTTCAGATTTAAGAGGACATATATTTAAACATTTAAATCTAAAGCGCTATTTTGCAGGTGTTCGGGAATTGATGAATTACATAAATTTTAAAGGAAAGTCTTGTTTCACTCATCACACTGTAAATGATGGAAAATAAAAGAAGGAATGAGGAGGATGAATTTGTGGGTTCTGTGAGGTGGAAGTAGGCCTGGGTATGTAACCTACAAAATCCATGTCCCTACAGGGTGATGTGGTTTTACGGGCACAGATAATCAGGAATGAGTATAGGAAGCTGCATCCAGTTCTCCATAGGGAAGAAAAACAACATCTAGAGAGGCTGAACAAGGAGTACCAAGAGATTTTTCAGCAACTCCAGAGAAGTTGGGTCAAAATGGATCAAAAGAGTAAACACTTGAAAGAAATGTATCAGGAACTAATGAAAATGTGTCATAAACCAGATGTGGAGCTGCTCCAGGTAAGAATGGAGGATGCCCCTTGAGATACTTTGTATTAGCTGACCTTTACATCTTTACCTTCCATTGGGTACCAAAGACATTATTTCTTCTTCTCCCACATTGATGGTGAGAGCCATATAGAGATAAACGATAACTGCTAACCTAATCATGGAAATAAACCTTTATGGAATTGTGCAACTAGATTTCCATAGAACATTTTCTACCACAAGCTTCCTCCTCCAGCACATTTCATTAAAACTGTGGAAGAAAAAATTTCATGTGAAAATTCTACTTTTGTTTCCAATGGATAATCCATAGAAATTACGGAAAAACTAACATTTCCTTCTTCCTCCTTTTGGGAAGTCCTAGGTTTGAAATGCTCTTAATTTCAGCCATATTACCCTTTGGGGGCTAGCCCTGAAAAAGACTACATTGTAGACAGCTGCAGCAATGCGCAGTCACTACTCACACCTTTCTCTCTCATGCAAATTTAGGGTCCTGAATTTATCAGAAATTGATTCTGTCAATAGGTCTTACTGGTATAATTGCTAGAGATGAGAATACATTTTAAAAGAGTTGCAGTGATAGTATATGGCAATTCTAAAGTTTTCAAAACCTAAAGACCGGATGGACAGAATAACAACTTTTTTGTTTGATTGTTTTGAGAGAGAGTCTTCTTCTGTCACCCAGACTGAAGTCAGTGGCCCAATCTCAGTTCACTGCAACTTCTGCCTCCTAGGTTCAAGTAATTCTCCTGCTTCAGCCTCCTGAGTAGCTGGAACTACAGGCATGCACCACCACATCCAGCTAATTTGTTTGTATTTTTAGTAGAGATGGGTTTTTGCCGTGTTGTCCAGGCTAGTGTGGAACTCCTGACCTCAGGTGATCCACCCACCTTGGCCTCCCAAAAAGTGCTGGGATTACAGGTGTGAGCCACCTCATCCAACAAGAATAACAACTTTCTAAAGAAGTCATTTTTTCTTTCTCTCTCTCTCTACAGGATTTGGGAGACATCGTGGCAAGGTATGTCTCTGGTCATCAATGCAAGCTGGAGCACAAGGCGTGCTATGAAAACTTCAAGCTGTTTCCAACAAAGTGAAAACATAATTTACTAACACCATAATGTGTCAGTGTGATTGTGTGTGTACGTGTGTGTACTCATGTGTTTGTGTGGTATGTTGAATGTTACCTATGCCTTTTATCAGACATTAACCTTTTCTTACTTTCCCAAGTGACTCAGGGGGTTATGTTTTGAAGAGTTCAATGCAGAAGTTGCTAGAATACAATTACCTGGTTTTAGGATTCAGAATCCTAATTAGAGATAAACTATTTGGTGGCAGATAGGGAGAGAGGCATTTATGTTTCAGTGGCAGTAGGTTAGAAATGGAGTGAATATTTAGAAATATTCCCTAAGAGCCACAAACCCATCCTAGGATTGTGAAGGTACATTACAATATCAGAAGTGGATTTGAATGAAGCATTTTCTGTTGGAATCTATTAAACACAGACATCAGAAACTTAACCAACTCAACCAACTTCCTTGCAGGAGTGAGTCTGTGCTGCTGCACATGCCCCAGCCTGTCAATCCAGAGCTCACTGCAAGGCCCATCACTGGACTGGTGGACAGGCTCAACCACTTCCGAGGTGAGTGTCGCCCTCTTGGTGGGATCAATATGAAATGCCTTCATTTATGGTTTTCTATGGGCAGCTTTACCAGTGTATTCATCTTTCATCTAGAAGAAGAGAATAGTCTGTGAATAGGCTTTAATATTTATAGTTTCACTATCATCAAACAGATAAAACTAAATAAAATCTGGTGAAATGTAATTGGAATCAGCCACATAACAAATTTCTTAGAAAAACAAAACATGCAGAAGGGCCCTTTAGGACTTTAGGAAGCATTCTCTCCTACAATTTCATCTATACAATTGTTACATGAAATATACAGAATTAAATTAATTTAGGACATTTCAATTTCAAATTTAGTGCAGTTAACAACTGATTTGAGTGACAGTGTTTTTTAAAATACATTTCAGGTGAAGTTTCATAGCATTTATAATTTTAGTCATGTTTTTAATCAACGAAAGCATACATGAGTAACTTATATAACAGTGCAAAAACTGAGAATCTGTGAACCATAGAAACGTGATTTGGTGCTTGATGAGGCCTTAGATAGAACTCCAGGATAGATCATGATAAGTCCAGCAGATAAAAGAAGTCTGTGCCTGAATCTGACATGAAAGTCAAATAATTCTTGCAAGGAATCTCACTTTTCAGAAGGCAGATTCAGATTNTTTTAGTCATGTTTTAATCAACGAAAGCATACATGAGTAACTTATATAACAGTGCAAAACTGAGAATCTGTGAACCATAGAAACGTGATTTGGTGCTTGATGAGGCCTTAGATAGAACTCCAGGATAGATCATGATAAGTCCAGCAGATAAAAGAAGTCTGTGCCTGAATCTGACATGAAAGTCAAATAATTCTTGCAAGGAATCTCACTTTTCAGAAGGCAGATTCAGATTTTCTCTTTAAGTATGAATTTGCTAGCTTTAGTGACAGATTGTAATATTTCTGGCAAAATGGTAACTTTTTATTTGGGTCTAGGAATGCTCCCCACCTCATCTCCTGTCCCCAGCCTCCTGCTCTGCCCTGACAGAGAAGAGGCAATGGAGGTTAATTTTATTGCTATGGATTTGGCTGCAGTGCAAGAACTTCCAGTTTTTCAGTTGTTACGAAAGGTTGCTCAACTAGACATGGACGTGACCTTCCTCCCCTTTATACTTTTTGAGTTTATAGAAATTGTGATCATTGTAGTTTAACCAATTACTTGTGCAGATACCCTAACACCCTTTGATTCCAACATTTTTCCAGACAGAAGTTTCTTTGTAATCTTGACCTGTGTATTCTAGTGAGAGTCTCTTTCTTATCTGAACATGAGAATTTATAAACTACTTTTCACTTGAACATTCTCTTTTTTCTACAGTGGAAATTGCCTTCACTTGGGAAGTAACCAATCACAATATCAGGCTGTTTGAGGATGTGAGAAGTTGGATGCTTAGACGTGGATCTTTGAATTCTGACAGATCTGACTATTTTGCTGCATGGGGAACCCAGGTCTTCTCCTCTGGGAAACACTACTGGGAGCTGGATGTGGACAACTCTTGGGACTGGGCTCTGGGAGTCTGTAAGGACTCCTGGATAAGGAAGAATAGCACAATGGTTACATCTAAGGACATATTTCTTCTTTTGTGTGTGAAGGTGGATAGTCGTTTCAGTCTCTTGACCACCTCCCCAATGTTTCCTCACTATGTAGAGAAACCTCTGGGCCAGGTTGGTGTGTTTCTTGATTTTGAAAGTGGAAGTGTGAGTTTTTTGAATGTCACCAGGAGTTCCCTCATATGGAGTTACCCGGCTGGCTCCTTAAATTTTCCTGTCAGGCCTTTCTTTTACACTGGCCACAGATGATCAGGATTAAGAAACCTGACTCTTTGGGAGCTCCATGTACAAGGGATCCCTTCACTGTTGATACAAAGAAATCATACTGTTCAGGCTTTAGTCTATTTTAGTGTCACTTCATTTTGTTGTTATTAAATAGAAAATATGTCAAATGCAAAACCTTTCTGTACATTTTCTTACAATTAAAATAATCTCCTATGGCCCATTTCCTAAAATATGTATTGTGATTTTCAAGTGTTTGTGAATTTATTGGATGGAATTCTGGAAATATGTGGGTGTATGTTTCCAACTTAATGATCTCATGCAGGAACAAAATTTGCACATCATGGACAGACAGGATTTTGTACAATGCACTTGTAAGTGTGAAAGTTCCCTCCTATTAATACAGTAAATTTTACACCTCATCGCTTTAGGGGGAAAAATGTACTTTACACAGAAGTTTTCACTGAATCTTTGGGCTAGAATAGGAATTTAACACTCATGCATCCCATGACAACAAAATACATTCTGAGAAATGCATTATTAGGCAATTTTATCATTGTGTGAACATCAGAACACACTACAAAAACCTACATAAAATATCCACCTACAGACATAGGCTAATGGTACAGCCTATCTCTTCTCTGAGAAGTTGCTGGCAATGTCTGAGCAGGAACCAAAAGGGTTTAACCCACATGGAATTCTGTAGCTGTTTATTAAAGCAAACACCATCATCCAGGGAAAAATAGAGAGATGAGCAGACTGTCTGTTTTAAATGTGTTTATACTTCCAATTCACACAGATTGTGAATTCTCATTGATAATCTAGAGACCTGAGACATAACCATCACCTCATGTTACAGTGGAAACATATTAGTATCAGGGAAAAAAACAACTAACTAAATTAAACCAAATCAAAAAACAAAACAAACATAACCCAGTTCTGATGAAAACCCAGTTTATAGTGAGTCCATTGAGTCTGTCTACCCACCAAATGGTCATTTTCACGATCACTGATTAAATAATGGAAACAAACATTCTACTTCCAGTCCAGCAGATGATCCTGGCTGATGTCTGGGGTTCCTTGGTTGGGGCTGTTGCCTAGAATATATTCAAACGGCCTCTCCAGGTAGTCGCTTGGCCTTGTTCACAGCATGGTGGATAATTTTCCACAGTGAAGATTCCCATAGAGTCAGGAGAAGTCTATACTACCATTATGCTACAGAGTAAAACATCAGCTGTAGTCACAACCCTACACAAAGTAAAGGGACTAGAACACACCCAGCAGTAGCAGTCTTGAAATTACATCATGGAAAGACAATGGGGGATGGAATATATATTTTAGCACTTTTAGGGAGAATGGGGAGGAATATAACCTACTATACCTACTCTTTCTAAGAAGTGGACATTGAGGACTATATCCACAGACTCAGGGTCCTGTAAAACATGAGATCCAACGAGCCCCTTATAGAAACACCATTCAAGTTCCAGATTCCTGTAAAAGGGCAACCGACAATTGACCACATTAATATTCTTTTGGAAATTTTCTTCAAGATTTGGTATCAACTGGACAATCATTATGAACACAATACAGCAAAATCACTGAGGTAGATGCACACAATACTGGAGTAGAGAGGTGGAAGGGGAGGTCCATCTCCTTCAAGATGACCATCTCCTTCAAGATGACACAGTAATTCTAGGACACTGAGATAAAAAATGTCAGTGCATCCTTGTCAGGAACCCCCTTCTGATGTATATACGTCGCTGCAAACTATTCATGCAAGCCTTCTGAATGCCTTGTACTTCCCAAGGTTTCTTGATATTAAGAGCCACTGACTGGGGTTCATAGTACACAGAATACCTTCAGCATAGAGGGTGACAAAGTCTTTCCCTCAAAAGCCAGAAGTTCAGAAACCTGTAGCCGAGTTATCCACTGGACCTTACCAGTAAGTGTGGATTAAAGAGAGAGACATTTGTTTTAACCTCAGATAAAAGCTGTTTCTCCACATGTTTCTGAGTCACATCCTAAATATGGAGAGAGCTTGAGTCAACTTGGGACATGAGGAAGTAGCCAGGCTTCAGGTCCAAGATTGCAGACCTTGATAAGTGTGACTTTTGGGATTTAGGTCTAAGGACTTAAGCAAGATGGCTGGCTATTAACCCATAGCTGTCATAACCAAGGAATGACCAAAACTGGCAGCCCAGTGGCATGGCTGGACAGAATGACAAAGTCTCCACCTATCACCTTTGCACTTGCTGGTGCCATGATTATAACTGGTTTGAATCCATTGTCTTTTTCAATTTCAAGTCTTCCAGTAGACTGCATAAATCCAATCCCATTATCTGCTAAACACTGATACAGCCCAGTATCTTCCACAATAACCCCACTGACTTTCAGTCAATTTCCTGCAATTAGATGTCATGGGGAAGGATGAATAGGCTGTGCAATATAAAACCAGGTATGGCTGGGAGGTGGGTTTCCATGAATATGACAGGTAACATGTACTGTGGCACCAGAGACACTATCTGATCCTGTAGTCCTTTAGAAATGGGAGCATATTCAAGAACATTAACCATGTATGTTACATATTTCACATCTCCAGCCGTGTTTCCCATCATGCAGGAATAGTTTCCAGGGTCCACTGGGTCAATGCTATCTGTGGCAACATAAGAATACAACCTTCTCCAGTTGCTTCCTGGGGCAATATCCTGCTTGTCCTTTAGCCAACACACTTGAGGAGCTGAGACCCCACTAACCACATACTCCAAGGTTAGAGGAATATGTGAAAAAAAACTAATACCTGTGAACAAGCAGGATGAAGAATGTCAAAATCATCTGAAGAAAGGTGACTCACAAGGAGCTTTTGGCCAATGGGTTCAACTTTTAATTCAGGTGTGACAGGATTATAAGCCACATATTTGTATGATTTCTTGTCCTCTAAGGATACATTCAAAATTTAAAGATGGAAGGATTAAGTAATTCTTTGTGGAATGCTTCAGCCACTTTCCCTGGGTTTTAGAGCACACCTCAGCTTTGGGGTTACTCTCTGGTTCACTGCAGCCAATGAAAACAGCACTTTTTTCTTCTGCTGTAATAACATGCTTTGTGGGTGAAGCAAAATCACCAAGAACTGCTGTGGATACTGTTACAGGGCCACTTACAACAACATCGACCTATCGTTGAAAATGCATTGGTAGTAACCCAAAAGGGAGGAGTTAAGAGAAAAAAATTGTCAAAGTCCCCTGATGAATCTTAATATATTCCATGTTTCTCTTCTATTTTTTACATTATGCGACCTTGAGATATGAGTGGTCACAGGTTTAGCAGAACAACAGAGTTCTATAGGTCCACTAAGTTTCTGGACGGCAGAGAGTGGCTCAGAAATGAAATAAGGTGCCATGTCTGAACTAACAGAAGAGCAGAGAATCATAAGAGTAACATACAGTGTCCATAAAAGGCCAAGATCTGGATGCAAGCACCAGATTACAGAAGCAGGCAGGGCAGACTTCCAGAGTAAAACCCAGGCCTTGGTTCATTTTCCAAAATACTGCAGTCCGGGTAATCAAACACATTCTTTAACCTTGACTCCTTCCTGTTTACTAAAGACTTTGATAAGGGACAGTCTTCACGTTGTCCACAGGGTGTCTCCCAATATGAGAGTAACAGCTGGCTTACATCTTCAGTGATTCAAGTCTACATGAATTCAAGTATACACTTGTACTTGGGAGGGAAAGCAGAGAAGCCACTTTCTGTACCTAGCCTGGAGTTCACTTCAGTGCTATAAGCATCATCGCAATCCTGCTTGTAACAAAGTCTGGTCTAGCAATCTGCCTTTGAGTTGAGCTTTTCTCTTACAAGATAAGCTGTTAAGTCATGCCTTGATTTCAGGTCTCTCCACGAGGCGAGCTAAGCAACTAGAGCTCCTGCGTGGCAGCCAGCTGGGAAAGCCATCTCTATGTCACACCCTCCCGCGTGCGGCAGCCGCTGTGGTGGCGGCTGAGATCTGAAAGGAGCGCCTCCAGGCCCGGCACAGGGCAGAGGAGGGTGTGGTGCTTCGCACGCCAGGGCAGAAGCGCTGGGTAGGGCAGGCAGGTGCGGGGTCCCAGATCTTCTCGCACCGAGAGGCCTGAGCCAGGCACCCGGGCTCAGGGGAGGGTAAATGGCGGGGCGGAGTGACAGGACGCGCCCCTGCGGCTGTGCTTCTCTGGGCAGAAGCTTGAGGGCAGGTAACTCGGTGGGCGCAAGGCCTACCAGGAGCAGAAGAGGAGCAGGAGGAGCGATCCGGAGAAGACAGGCGAGACAGGCCCCCAAGCCTAGAGACCGCCCCCAAGAGGTAGTTTTTTAACCCATCCCTCTCACCCTCAAGTAATCCAGAGTCTATGTTTCCCATACTGATGCCTATGTGTGTTCAGTGCTTAGCTCCCGCATGTAAGTAAGAATATATAGCATTTGGTTTTCTGATGCTGCATTAATTGGCTTAAGATTACAGCCTCCAGCTCCATCCACATTTCTGTAAAGGACATGATTTCATTCTTTTTTATGGCTGTGTAGTATTCCACGGTGTATATGTACCACATTTTATTTATACAATGTGCCATTGATGGACACCTGGGTTGATTATGTCTTTGTTATTGTGAATACTGCTGCCATGAACATAGGAGTGCATGGGTCGCTTTAGTAGAATGATTTATTTTCTTTTGAGCATATACTAAGTAATGGGATAATTGGATCAAATGGTAGTTCTGTGTTAAGTTCTTTGAGAAATCTCCAGACTGCTTTCCATTGTGGGTGGACTAATTTACATTTCCACCTGCAGTGTATAATAATCTTATGCTATCTTTAGTTTACAAAATTTCTGCTAGACTCAGCTCAGGGCTGCAGCCCTGACTGCAGCAGGTGCTGGGACTTCCCTAAGTAGATACTGTGCGCAGGTAAAGAG
The DNA here is from genome assembly GCF_001698545.2 of Rhinopithecus bieti. Taxonomy (NCBI): domain Eukaryota; kingdom Metazoa; phylum Chordata; class Mammalia; order Primates; family Cercopithecidae; genus Rhinopithecus; species Rhinopithecus bieti. Next base: position 1,885,093 of record NW_016808858.1, on the reverse strand, counting down.
AGAGCTCAGATCCCAGGGTTGGGAGAAGAGAAGCAGAGGAAGGAGTTAAGAAGAGGGTCACATTTGGATGCCCTGAGGAGGGCTGATAGGCAGATGTAAGGAAGGTGGCACTGTGCTAGTCACTGGTGACATCTTCCTAGTTCCAGAGTCTCCTGGAAAGCATGAAGCCTCACAATTCCCAAACATGCTGCCGTTCTGGAGGGCACAGGGCTACTATTCTTCCCAGCTTGACTCTCTTTTCTCCCAATAAACATGGGACTCTGAAGCCAGGAGTCAGAAAGAATTATCTTCTACCAATGCAAACTTTAAACCTTCAATTTGTGATTAAATCACACACACATGTGCAGGCACACACACGAGTCTTTCTGTGTAATAAATTGTCCTTAGTTAACACTAGGCAGATCTGTGATCTGTGATCATCTCTACCCTCCTGGGCAACAAGAATAGTGAATTGATTGGTAAAATTTTTACTCCTGGAAAGTAGTGTAAAAATTGATTCCTAATAAATTTTGTAGTATGAAAATATACTATCACGAAGCAGACCCATGGTTAACAACTTTGTAAAACCAATATATCCCCTCAATAAAATACTTGATTGCTAATGTGTTGGCTGCTGGATTTTTCACAACAGAGAAACATCTTCAGAGTTCTTCTTCCCCGCTAAGAAAACATTTCTCTTTTGTCTCCTGGCCTCTATACGTCTGAGGATCCCTTTGCTGTCATCTGGTAACTTTTCATTTTATTTTTTTCTTTTATAGTTTTGGACCAGCCATGTCATATTTTCCTCCCATTCCTCCTTATAAAGCTATGAATTTTGCAAATAAAAAAAAGAAAATGACAAGAAGAGAGGACGAGAATATCAGTGAAGAGGATGTCATGCTGGACACTGTGTTGTTCTTGGCACACACTGCACACAATGCTCACTGGAATCTGCAGGGTGGCTTTTATTCTCACATTTTTCTTTGATCTATCTAATAATGGGAGGGGAGAGTAACACTATTGGTATCCCTCCTCCAGTAAAATGCAGATTTTTTTTTTTTTTAAGACAGGGTTTTGCTCTGTTGCCCAGGCTGGAGTGTAGTGGTGCAATCATAGTTCACTGTAACCCCAAACTTCTGAGCTCAAGGGATCCTCCAACATCTGCTCCCAAAGCACTAAAATTATTTGCTCAGCTATTGCCGGATCTGAGGACCAATTCTACCCTTATATATGCAAATTTTTTCCATAGTTTTACTTATACATTTAGTTAAACATTTTCCAAAATAAAACATCTTAAAGCTAAATAAAGTCCTATTTAATTTTCTATTATTTTATGTTACGTTTTTAACTGCAATGCAATAGAGTTGCAGTTTAAAACGTAACATAAAAATAATAGAAAATTAAATTAAACTGCAACTCAATATGATTTGCAGTTAAAATGTAACATAAAATAATAGAAAAATTAAATATACTTATCTATATAAACATTAAACAGAAACAATAAAATATCCCTAAAAGAACAGAATTCCTATAATTTTCTTTAATTTTTAAACAACAACAGAATAAAACAGAACAACTTCACAATTTAACTGAAAACTGATTTACAAATTATCTGAAAACACTAAGCAAAGCCACTAAAACTTTTTCCAGCCACAGATATGACAGCCAGCCTTGAACAGCTTTAGAGTAACCAACACGTGCTTTGTCTATTCTCAGGTTAGAGCAGCAGGACCCTCAGCTGCCAACCAGTGGGACATGACAATGCCAAGAAGTCTGGGCCACAAACCAGGCCATTGCCCTGAACATTTGCTGTAGCTGCTTTCGAGCTAGAAGCCAAGGTTCCCAACACTACCCATGGGCAGAGGGCTTAGGTATCTGGTCAGTTACCTCTCTAACCCCTCTCACTCCTGCATCAAGCAAGGAAATAACCAGGAATCTCAATCACAGGAGGGCTGCTGTGTATAGATGTCTGTTTGTGGCAGGGGTTCAGGGTGTTCATGCTGCAGAAGACAAGCTGGAATCGCCCTCCACTCCCATATCTACCCAACCAAGGGCTCTGGTTCCTTTCATAAATCTGCCTCTAGTCTTCACCACCTTTCCCTTTTCCTATCCCCTCTCTAATTGCTAGTGAGACTGTGCTGAACCTGCCTGTCTGACCCCTGGACGTTACATCCCCATTCTCCAGGCCTCTATTCACCACCAAAATAACATGGTACTGGTATAAAAATAGGCATACAGACCAATGGAACAAAATAGAGAACCCAGAAATGAACCCAAATATTTACAGCCAACTGACCTTTGACAAAGCAAACAAAATTATAAAATGGGGAAAGGACACCCTATTCAACAAATAGTCCTGGGGTAATTGGCAAGCCACATGTAGGAGAATGAAACTGGATCCTCAACTTATACAAAAATCAACTCAAGATGAATCAAAGACTTAAATCTAAGACTTGGAACTACATAAATTCTAGAATATAACATTGGAAAAACCTTTCTAGATATTGGCTTAGGCAAGGATTTCATGACCAAGAACCCAAAAGCAAATGCAATAAAAACAAAGAAAAATAGCTGGGACTTAACTAAAGAACTTTTGCATGGCAAAAAGAATGGTCAGCAGAGTAAACAGACAACCCACACAGTGGGGGAAAATCTTCACAATCTATACATCTGTAAAAGGACTAATATCCAGAATCTACAATGAACTCAAACAAATTAGCAAGAAAGAAAACAAACAATCTTAACAAAAAGCGGGTTAAAGACATGAATAGACAATTTTCAAAAGAAGATAAACAGATGGCAAACAAACATAAGCAAAAATGCTCAACATCACTAATAAGGAAAATGAAAATCAAAACCACAATGTGATACCACCTTACTCCTGCAAAAATGGCCATAATCAAAAAATTTTAAAAAAGATGTTGGTGTGGATGCAGTAAAGAGGGAACACTTCTACACTGCTGGTGGGAATGTAAACTAGTACAACCACTATGGAAAACAGTGTGGAGATTCCTTAAATAACTAAAATAGAACTACCATTTGATCAAGCAATCCCACCACTTGGTATCTACTCAGAGGAAAATGAGTCACTATAGGAAAAAATATTTGTACATGCATGTTTATAGCAACACAATTTGCAACAGCAAAAATGTGGAACCAACCCAAATGCCCATCAGTCAACAAGTGGATAAAGATATTGTGACATAGATAGATAGATAGATAGATAGATAGATAGATAGATAGACAGACAGACAGAGGAAGGAGTTCACAGCCATAAAAAGGAATGAATTTGGCATTTGTAGTGACCTGGATGAGATTGGAGACTGTTATTCTAAGTAAAGTAACTGAGGAATATAAAAACAAACATCGTATGCTCTAACTCATAAGTGGGAGCTAAGTTATGAGGATGCAAAGGCATGAGAATGACACAGTGCACTTTGGGGACTCAGGGGGAAAGGATGGGAAGGGGGTGAAGAATTAAAGAACTGCAAATTGAATGCAATGTGTACTGCTCAGGTGATGGGTGCACCAAAATCTCACAACTCATGTAACCAAACACCACCTGTTCCCCAATAGCCTATGGAAATAAAAACATATTAAAAAAAAAAAAACACTGTTCTTAAATTTTCTCAGTCTGTAAAGAGGTAGATCCCCAGCAGGTGGTTTCATTGTGGTTCTTTCTGTTGGGGGCTGCAGGTAACTTGGAACCACTCAATTTACTTAAATCTGAGCTGTGTCCACTCACTATATTCTTCATTTGGTGCATAGATCATAGGCTTAAGACAGAGAAAGACCTTCTCACTCTGGATTAGCATAGTCCTGAGGTACCTGTCAAAATCTGATATCCAGAATTCCTTTAACTGAGCAATATCATACCTAGTAATCTTTCAGAGATAATTTCACACAGACAAGGGTATATACAAAGGAATGTATTTTGTAGCATTATTTTCAATAGCTAAATAAATAGGGTATAAACTGAATATTTTTTGACATGAGTAATAGCTTAATAAAAATACTATATACTATTCAACACCATTATATAAGTGAAGATATTAGCAAATATTGATGTAGCCTATTTTATCTTGTGTGTTTTTAATGAAATGATTTATTAACATTTTAGATCCAATGCATGCACCTGGCCACAACCACCACTATAGAACAATTCATACTACTGAAGAATATAAAATTACATATAAAAATGTACTGATATTAGGCACACAGTGAATAATCTAAGCAATCAAAATTTTAATTTATTAGCATTAAAATAAAAATATTAATTAAAATGTACATTGATTGAATTATGAATGACATTTTCAGGGCATTCTTTCCTTATGGGATGCTGCATAGTAAATCTAGAATAAAACCATATTTATATTTTTAAATACTTTTTAAATCAAAAGGCCTTATGCTGTTTTGTAATATGTCAATCTGGCTAAATTACAAGAATGTAAGAGAGGGAAGCAGCCATTGTGTAGCCTAGACACACTTCTCCCAGTTATTCAAGCAAATACTAACCTAGGTTGCTACTGGGAAGAGATTTTGTAGATGCAATTTAAGTTCCTAATCTTGACTCTAATCTATGGAAATTATCTACTTGGATCTAATTTAATGGCTGGCTGTTAAAGGAAGTTTTAGGCATTCCTTGAATAAAACTGCAAACAGAAAAATTTCTACATTGCTCCTGACTGCCTGTGGACAATATCTTTGTCCTGTGCCAGTTACATTTCTGCTTGCTCCAGTTTTTTTGTTTGTTTGCTGCTTTTCCCAGAATGACTGCCTTACTGATCTCCAACTTGCATAATCAGTCTCCATAGTAATATGTCATTATTTTCTTTATTCTCCCTCCCTCCCTCCTACCAGTTCTGGCTCTCCAGTTGAACTCTCACTGATACAAGACTAATAGATTTATTTTCACTATTAAGATAGTTTTATATAATTTCTTCATTACTCTGCATGTCATTCTTTGGCAGACTAAGCTAATCTCACTAATATAATCCATACATACACGATTAGCTAATGCTTTATATTTGGGAGATTTAACTCTCATAAAGTTAATATATACTAAACATTTTGTTAGCTAAGAGAAAACCATGGAGAGTGTAAGAAAGACATATTAGAAACTTTTCAATTAACTCAGGTCAACACTATTGTGAGTTTTCCACTTCAGCTGGCTTTGCATTTTATAAACTTATTTCAAAAGTCATTTTCTTTAGTCAACTCCAAATAGTACAGAATAATATAACATAGAAAGTTATAGTCAACAAATTAAAATAAAAACAGGTTATTTTCACTTTACTAAATATTATTTGAATTCCCTTTTTTTGTTTTCTTATATATGTCCAGATTTTAAGAGGCAATTTATTCTTAGGACTTCCAAATTCTTATTTCTTGCTCTATTTTCTTTTCTGAGTTGCAGATTCATAAAGCCACCTAGATATTTCCCAGACTTTTAATATAAATTACAGCCACTTCAAGTTCCTCACGTCCAAAAGAACCCATCAGATTTCGTTCTTGAAATGCCCTTATTCTCATCTTGTCTTCCTGGTTTCAGGAATCAGTATGACTATTTACCTCCTTATCCATACTGGAAAACTAAGATTTAGTTTAGACACTGTTTTCTTCCTCATCCTCTACATTCTATCAGGTCCTACATAGTGTTATTAAGTGATTAAACCTTAGATGTCTGTCAGGTATATTTTGTTCTTCACATATCTGATTTCTTCTTTCTTAATTCAAGCTTTTATTATCTCTTGCAAATTTCTTCTAATTTTTAGACTTACTTCTGCCATTGGATTTAGCCTCACAAATTGTTTCTGAAAAACCACTTTCCATGGGCACTAGGTGGCCACCCACTGGATTCTCACTTGGTGCTGGTGCTTGTGCCTGCCAATGGGAGACTTACAGGCGGACCTGCCCAGTATGGCCCTCCCCATCTTGCCCCAACTGCCCCCAGAGCTGAGGAGAGAGCTGGGAACATTGTGTACTCCACGAATCAGCCCATTGCCTGGGGCTTCTCTTGGTAAACAAGGGTCAAGTATAAATCCAGCCATGTTGGTCAAAACCAACTCTAACACATAAGCACCACCTACTGGCTTGAAGGTCGAACTGCGCAGCCCAGTATAAAAAACCTGTGGACAGAAATGCCTACGACTATACGAGAGAAGCTGAAAGACCAACCATAACCAGCATTCTCTACTGCATCAAGGGTCCTCAAACCCCTTGGCCTGTTAGGAACCCGGTCGTACAGCAGTGGATGAGCAGCAGGTGAGCAAGCATTATCCTCTCAACTCCATCTCCTGTCAGATCAGCGGTGACATTAGATTCTCACAGGAGCTAGAACCCTATGGAGAACTGCGCATGCATCGGATCTATATGACGTTCTCTTTACGAGAATCTAACTCGTGATGATCTGAGGTGAAACAGTTTCATCCCGAAACCCATTCCCCTTCCCGCTTCCCAGGAAACCAGTCGCTGGCGCGAAAAAGGTTAAGGACCGCTGCTCTACAGTCATACTAAGAAGGAGGAAAAAGAGAAAGGGGGGCAGGGCGGGGAAAAGAGAAAGAGGGCGGGGTGGGGAGACACAAAACAAACAAAAGAAAACCCAATAACATTATAGGAAAATTTAAAATAACCTATCAGCACAAAAGTAATTACAAAAATTAGAGATGTCTAATCTTGGAAATAGGAGTCCATAATGAACTCCAGTCCAGCCAATTTAGCTTCAAAACCCATCTTTTAAAGACTAGCTGTCCTAACTGTCAAAAAAAAAAAAAAAGGGGGGGGGGTTGCAAGATAGGAATAAGCAATTTTTTTCTTCTTGGTGACTCATTTAACATGCACTTCATCAAGAATTTATTAAGTAGGGTGGATAATAGTTTTTCTTGGTGCAGAGAAAAAAGGTCATAAGGTTTTGTGGATTCTGACAATTGACAAATAAGCCTGAAGTATAATGGATTTTTCTGTGATAAAGCAGGGAAGTATCAGTAAGATTCAATAATAGATGGATGAATGGGTTTACATTCCGTCTAACCCAATACCACAGCAGAATTATATGAATGTAAGGAGAAAAACAATCAGTGTTTAGTTTTAGAAGATGTCTCTATTTCTCCATGAGGACAGACAACATAATTTAGAAAGACTGAAAATCGAGGGCAAGAAGAACTTTTAGTAACTTCATGTATATATATATATACACACACACACACACACACACATATATGTGTATACATATGTGTATATGTATATGTTTATGTATACACACACACACACGCACATATAAGACCAGAATGGCTCATAAGAGGGGTTTTTTTTTTTTTTTGAGACGGAGTCTTGCTCTGTCGCCCAGACTGGAGTGCAGTGGTGCGATCTCAGTTCACTGCAAGCTCCGCCTCCCGGGTTCACGCCATTCTCCTGCCTCAGCCTCCCCAGTAGCTGGGACTACAGGCGCCCGCCACCACCCCTGGCTAATTTTTTGTATTTTTAATAGAGATGGGGTTTCACCATGTTAGATAGGATGGTCTCGATCTCCTGACCACATGATCCGCCCGCCTCGGCCTCCCAAAGTGCTGGGATTACAGGCGTGAGCCACCGCACCCGGCCAAAAGGGGGTATCTTAAAAAGGAAATGCTCGACAAGCCAGACATGGAGTTGCTCCAGGTGAGAAAGGAGATTTAGGGTGTAAGGGTGCTGAACATTCACGTGCATGGAAATTATTTCTCTCAGATGAAATCCACATTCCCTCCAACTTAATCATTATTTGTTTCCAAAAACATACTTCTATAACTGTGGCTGCTTTATTGTTTCCCCTCAAAAATTCTCTAGAAATCGTGAAGCTTACTTATACTTTATCCATGAACAAATGAATTTCGCGAATTGATGAAGGTACAAGGCCAAAGGAAAACTGGCCATTTAAATGAATAAAAATTTATTTAGGTTTTGAAAATCCATAAAACAATATTTAGGTTAATATTTTGGTCATAGAAATATGAGGAAAGCTTGAGATTCTAACTACCTCCCTCCCTCCTTTATTTTCTCTTTAACTTTTATCACTAGATTTGTATCCCAGTCATCTTTGAGTCAGATATATTTAAGAATGAGAACTTGGAAATTGGTGGACAACTTATTCATGTTTATAACAGAGCACATTGACTTCTCAGATCTCCTTCCACCCTACTCACTCTGAGAAGATCCTTAGAAATAACACTTCTTCAGAGGTTTCCCCTCTGTCAATCTGCTCAATTGGGAGTCTCTTTTGTAAAGAAAATAGACAATGACTTCTCAAATATGAGGAAACTGAGGAAAGACTATTTTTCAAAATTGTCTCAAGTTCTTAGACAGGACTTAGTGAAAGAGGTGTCCTGTGAAGACCACTAAGCCTCCTGTTTTTGCCTTCACTGGCTTTTGGAGACATAGTGCGCAGTTGAGTCTGTCCCTGATTCCAGCAGATGCGCTTTCAGAGTTTTCACAAGAGCTACTGAAATGAGCTCATACATTATTAAAATGTTAACTCAATTTTTTATGAATCTATTTTTTCCCTTCCTCTGATACAGAAATGTTTCCAGTATTCAGTAATTTTATTTGGCATGGTTTAAAAGAAAAGTTGCAAAAAAAAAAAAAAAAAGCAAAAGCAAAATTCTACTAATCTATTCCAGGTTAATTTTTTAGTTCTAAAAATCCTATGCATATGTGAAAGTGCTAAGTTTTTTAAGTGTAACAGAGGCAATTACTTTAGTGAATGTAGAAATAGTGGGTGCAGGAATAGAAAAGTAGAGAAGGAGTCTAGATGAAAGAGACCCTATAAGTGTGAGGACAATTGGCTGCCAAGGGCAGCTCTATAAACCAATTTCACAGTCTCTACTTTGGCAAACAAACAACATAAACTACTAGCCTTGAAAAAAATCCCATTGTTCCACACGGGGAGCATTGCAGTGGAGTCTGGTAAAAACTGTATACTAGAATTTTATTGCTGAATATTCTCAAGACATACGAGAGTCAGGGTCTTTAAAAAATACTGGTTGTTATAAGTAAAGAATAGACTCAATTCTGACCGAGAATTTTCATTTGATTTGAAAATCTGGGAGTCATAAATAAGAACTAATCTGGGAGAAACAAAGTGATGATATTGTAGTTTTCAAATTGTGGAATGAAATAAGATTTTGTTCAAGCATCTTAAATACATAATACTAGTGATTTCTTTGTAACTGGATAAATGTTAACTGCAAATTTTCCCTTATAAAAGTGAGGCAGTATAGCTGTAAGTGCCCTAGGCTGTGAACTCAGAGCTCAGAGCAGGGCCGATTTCTAGACTGATTAAAAAGTTCAACTGCTTTCTATGTAAGGGGCAGCCCATTAGCAGTATGCTCATAATCTAGTATTTTTTGTGAAATCATATGGACAACCTTTTTACTTTAATTATTGAATTTATTTTCAAAAATTAGTACATCATTTTGACTGTGCAGACTCTTTATAACTGCATACATCCTTGTAATCATATTGGCAAGATGGAGAATGAATCGGTATGAAACTTAAATAGATCCAGGCCCACAATTGATGACTTACATAATAGGCAAACAGAATGACAAAGTAAGGGAAAAATGAATAAATGGTGCAATGTTCAGAGTTCAGGTAAATTATTCAATGTTACTTATAAAATTCTATATTTATTCAGTATATTTAATTTTCAACTGCTAAGGGTAGATTTTTGGAGGTGTCTGTTGTACTGGTGTGCTGTTCTTTATATTACTTTTTACAATGGCCTATATTATTTGTATGATATAAAATTTAAATAAATATTAAAATTGTTTTCAAAACTAAAATAAAACTAA
>NW_016808858.1:1869520-1875089 GCF_001698545.2 Rhinopithecus bieti | reverse complement strand
TAAAATAAAAACTAAGCAAGGAAGCAAAACATTTTAACTTACAGTATGAAGAGCTAATGTTAAATCAGAAAATTCAGGGTAGCCCAGTGTGAATTCAGAGAATCAGACAGACTAGAGGTCTAAAAAAATTATTTGTAAATAACACTTCTAAAATGTTCATATATATATATTCACTTCAAAAAACAACATAAGTGGACTTTCTTTTGTTTTCTAGGGAAGAACTTGAATAAATGGCAAATCTTCACATCCTTGGTAAATGATGTTGTTATTTAGAACTAAGAAATGTTTTTCTGGAAATTATTATTTAGAACTAACAAATGTTTTCAGCCATCTCTGATAGGTGAAGGGACTTAATGGCAGATAATTTATAGGGCATTTGGTTGTGAAAATTGAACTCAAAGATATTAGTCCTATATTTGATTTTTATTATTTGAATTTTCAGAAAATGGTTAATGTCTGTGGTTAGGGATTTATTTGTTCTGCAGATGTATTAGTAATCCTGTATTAAATAATTTAAACAGAATTGTCATTGGTCTCTTGATCTCATATTGCTCAGTTATATAATATCTTGAGAAGAAATACACTTTATACACTTTTCTGGGGAGATAAGATCCCATTATTCATGTATGTATATGTATGCATGTATCTTTTTTCTTTTTGCAATGAATGTTACTCTGTATCCTGACAAAGCTAATAGCCATATCCTCCTACTTGGAGATTTGCGAAGTGTGAATGTTGGACGTTATCCTCAAGATCTGCCATGTACAACTCCAAGATCTAAGTGTTTTCTTCAGTGAGAATTCAGATGTTCTCAATGTCTCACTTTTGGCAGACATTACTTGGAGATGAGAGACTCTTGAAATTGGGCTTTTGGTGTCTGTAATTATGACTAGAAAGGGAAGAATAGGAATAATGAGATAAATGATGTAGAGATATTCTCTCCTTAGATTGTTAAAGAGAACTTTCACTACAATCTATTTACCACTTCCTCACTTTTATTTCAATATGTGCCACAGTCTTTCAGTCAGAAGAATTTCTAGTTAATGGAAGTGGAACTGTGAACTTTGTTAATATTGTTCAGTTTCCTTTTATATAGCACTCCTTCTCTTTGTCAGGCCTGTCTTTTACTGCAATCATTTCTGACCAGAAACAAATCAGGAAATTGTCCATCTACGGAGTAACAGAAGTACCTGAAAGAGCCCTTCTAGTGTGTGTGTCTTCTCACATAAGATGCATGGCTTATATTTGATTAAGTTCCTTCCAGTTTAATGAAAGCACATTTACTGTAATACTATTGGACATTTTTGGACATACTTATACTTTTATTTTATTGAAACAGAGTCTTGCTCTGTTGGAGGCTGGAGTATAGTTGCACAATCTCGGCTTACTGGAACCTCTGCCCTCTGTATTCAAGTGATTTTCAGGCCTCAGCCTCCCCAGTAGCTGGGATTACAGGTGAGCATCACCATGTCTGACTAATTGCTTTTTATACTTTTAGTAGAGACAGGGTTTCAACATGTTGGCCAGGCTGGTCTCAAACTCCTGTCCTCGAGTGATCTGCCTGCCTCGGCCTCCCAAAGTGCTGGGATTACAAGTGTGAGCCACTGCACCTGGCCTATTTATACTTTTCAAAATGTGCTTGTATATAGTACTTATTCATTTTATGGAAATCATCACTCATGATGCATATCGTATTGCTATTCTATGTGAAAAAGTGCTTATTAATCATTAGATTAAGGCAAATTAAAATCACAAGATGAACCAGTAATCACCCATAAGTGTGACCAGAATTTACTGAGAGATTTATTACCATGTATTGACAAAGATGCTGAACGAATGAAATTTCAGTGATACACGGTGGAATGTAAAGTTACACAACCACTTTGAAAACATTTTGGGAAATCTACATAAAGTATTCCTTGTGACCACTCCTAAATATACATCCGACATATATACATTGTCTTTTTTTGTACAAATGGGGTCCCACTATGTTACCCAAGCTGATCTCAAATCCCTGGGCTCAAGCAATTTGCCTGCCTTGACCTCCCAAAGTACTGGAATTACAGGCTGCATTCATGTATTAATTAAAATATGTGTACAACAGTACAACATTCTTCATACCATTGCCGTTCATAGTATACTAAAATTGAAGTTAAAAAGTTTATCTCTAGTAGAATGCCTAAATAAACTGTGATATATTCATGCAAATAAATTTTATGAAGCAAAGAAAAAGAATGAACTCTCACTACTTGCAACAAAATTAAAGAATATCAAACATCACTTTAAGAAACGAATCTGGACAAAACTTATTCTTAAAGAATATTTAATATTGAAGAATATTAAATATTAACAACAGACAAGTTCTATTCTATCTAAAGATTTTTCTTCTTTTTCCCCGCTTTTTTCTTTACTTCTTTTCAATGTATCTAGACATTATGTCACACACAAAGACCTGGACCTTCCCTGTCTCTTCTTCCCTATCTCCGCACTATAACAGAAGTCTAAACCACTGCAGGAAGATCGAGAAACATAGCTTCCCTTAAGGTACTGGTAAAAATTTGTTCCAGCTCATAGATGGGAACAAGGAACTAAAAGATGAGAAATAGCATAAATATGTGTTAGATTAAGACCTAGAACCGAAGGCAGAGCAAGATCACTGAGAAGATCCCATTCACAAGTCGCAGAGATACAGTATCTGCCTGTAACAGAGGCTTAATCAGAACTGTTTCGTGTATCTGTGTGTATGTTTGTGTAGTTATTTAACCTGATCACAGAAAATACAATTTTTAAATAATATAGAATATTCTGTAAACCAAATAACCATAACCATAAATTAAAGGAAAATATTAGTAAATTCCACGGTGTTAAAATACACATAAGATCTATATTGATTATGATCTTAAGGTCTTTTATTCAATATATATGTGTGTGTTTGTGTGTGTGTGTGTGTGTATATATGTATATAAAGATTCCATATATATTAATGGCTTATCTATTTGATACTAAAAGTCCTATATAAATGTTTTCTATATTGAGTGTGTTTCTACCTAAGGTTTCTAGCATCTGTTTTAACTTTTAACTTTACAACTTTGGTTCCTATACATTTGGTATATAGCTATTTATAATTTATAATTTTTTATTGCAAATTTTGATAGCATAAAATTGTCACATTGAAAGTTGTTGGTTTAAATTCTACTTACTTTCTTATTAGATTCTCAGATCCTTCTTTCTTAATGTCTCCATCTTTCTAGCATAATTTTGTCCTTCTCTTTACTTGCAATCTTTCTGAATTATTTTACTTTAGGTGTCTTTTTTTTGTATATAGGACATAGCTGGGAATTTTATTTGAGCTTATAAAAGTATTTTTTATCTTTTAATAGGTAAGTTAAGACCTTTCACATTTATTTTATAAATGGTGCATGAATTGAACATGTCTAATATAACTAATAAGTACAAAAAAGATACTCAACATCATAGTCATTGAGAATATTTTAATTAAAACCACAATTACATGCCACTATAAGGTCAATACAACAGCTATAATAAAAAAACACAGACAATAATATTCATTGTTAAGGTTATGAAAAAAATGGGAATTTTAATGCATTCCAGGTAAGCATGTAAAATAACACAGCCACTTTGAAAAATAGTTTGTTTTCTTAAAAAAATAAATAAATAAACATAAATGTACCAGAAAATCCAGGAATCCCTTTCCTCAGTATCTACCTAAAAGAAATAAAAATATGTTTATACAAAGACTTAAACTCATATATACATGATAGCATTATTTATGATAGCTAAAAAGGTAAAACAATCCAAATCTTGATCAACTCTTCAATGAACATCTGAATGTGAACTATTCATACATTGAAAAGCTAATCAGAAAAATAATAAATAATGAAATACTGATTTATACTACAATATGGATAAATACTGGAAATATTATGCCAAATTAAAAGACACAGTAAAAACTACATATTGTACAATTCATAGATATGGAACATTCAGAGGCAGAACACTAGAAAGAGATAATTGATTTCTTGGAACTAGGGTAGAAGGTGAAATTAATTGTAAACCAGCACAAGGCACCCTTTTGGAGTAATGATAATGTTCAAAAACTAAATTATGGTGACAGTTGCAGAAAACAATAAATATACTAAAATTTATTGAATGTTACATATGGGAGAATGTTACGTGGGAGAATTTTATGGTATACAGATTATATCTCAATGAAGTTGTTGAAAGTACTGAGGAATATAAAAGTTATAAAATTGCCAAAGTACTTTTCAAAAAAGAATAAAATGAGAAGATTTACATTATCTGTATCCAGATGTGCTATAAGTATGTAGGGATCAAGAAGGTATATTGGTGTATGGTGAGATAAATAAATATGTACAACAATAAAACAGAATTAGAGTCCAGAGTAGATAACACATATATGGTCCATTGATTTTTGACAAAGGTGCTAAGATCATTCAAAAGATTCAAGGATAATCTTTTCCACAAATAGTACTTAAATTTTTGGAATTCGGGTGCAAAAAATATGAACTTCAAACTCACATTACACCGTACATAAAAATTAACTCAAAATGGATCACTGACCTAAATGTAAGCTGAAATTATGAAACTTCTAGAAGTAGTCTTATAAAAAAATTTAGTGACCTCGTGTTAGACAAGTATTTCTTACATGTGGCATCAAAAAAAGAAACATTAAAATGACAAACTGGATTTATTAAAATTAAAAATGTTATTCTTCCAAGGAGACAATAAAATTAAGATATAAGCCATAGACTGGCAGAAATTATATTTGCAAAACATATATGTGATAAAGGATTTGTATCAATAAGAACTCTTACAACTCAGCAAGTAGACAAACTATCCAACGAAATCATTGTACAACCTAAAAGACTTGAGCAGATGATTCACTAAAGAAGATACTTGGATGGAAACTAATGATAGTAAAAGATGCTCAAGGCCAGGTGTGGTGGCTCATGTCTATAATTATAGCACTTTGGGAGGCCAAGACAGGAGGATAACTTAGGGCCAGTGGTTCCAGAGCAGCCTGGGCAACATGGAAAGACCACATCTCTGCAGACAATTTTTTTTTTTTTTCTTTTTTTTTTGAGACGGAGTCTCGCTCTGTTGCCCAGGCTGGAGTACAGTGGCCGGATCTCAGCTCACTGCAAGCTCCGCCTCCCGGGTTTACGCCATTCTCCTGCCTCAGCCTCCTGAGTAGCTGGGACTACAGGCGCCCGCCACCACGTCCGGCTAGTTTTTTTTTGTATTTTTTAATAGAGACGGGGTTTCACCATGTTAGCCAGGATGGTCTCGATCTCCTGACTTCGTGATCCGCCCGTCTCGGCCTCCCAAAGTGCCAGGATTACAGGCTTGAGCCACCGCGCCCGGCCTCTGCAGACAATTTTAAAAATTAGCTGGACATAGTGATGTGTGCCTGTAGTCCCAGCTACTTGGAAGGCTGAGATGGTAGGATACCTTGAGCCCAGGAGTTTGAGGTCAGCTATGATGTTGCCACTGCACTCCAGCCTGGTTGACAGAAGGAGATCCTCTC
>NW_016808858.1:1864024-1867230 GCF_001698545.2 Rhinopithecus bieti | reverse complement strand
AAAAAAAAAAAAAAAAAAAAGATGCTCAACATCATTAATCACTAGTAACATATATGCAAATTAACCCACAATGAGCTATTACTACACACTAAAAAATAAAAAGGCCTATGTAATAAAGGTTGAAAATACTAAGCGTCAGTGAGGATGTAGAGGAATTAGAACTCTTATCAAGATGCTGGTGGCAATGTGAAATGGTATAGTCACTTTCAAAAGAAGTATTTTGACAAGTTCTGAAATGATGAAAAAATCCACTAAATAATTCAGTACTTCACGCCAAGTAGCTACCCACAATAAATGAAAGATATGTGGGCTGATTTGCATAGAAATATAAATCATAGTTGCTAAAACTGGGAGCAATTCAGATGCACATCATCTGGTGTTTGGATAAATAAAATGTGGTATATTCAAGGTATGAAAAGCCACTCAGCTGAAAAAGAACAGAAGATGGCCAAATAGATGCAACCGGAAAGCTCCATTCCCACTGAGAGAGACCAAAATATTGAGTAAACCATATAGTTAACAGACACTATAAAGCAACTATATAATCAACTCTACAAAACAACCAGATGACAGGATCAAAATCTCACATACCAAAACAAATCCTAAATGTAAATGATCTAAACTCCACAATTAAAAGGCACAGAGTGGCAACCTGAATAAAAAGACAAGACCCAAGTGTATTTGTCTTGAGAGATCCATCTCACATATAATAACACCCACAGGCTCAAAGTAAAGGATGGAGAAAGATCTACCATGCAAATAAAAACGACAACAACAACAACAAAATGCGGGAGCATCTATTCCTACATAAGATAAAAAAGACTTTAAAACAAAAACAATTAAGAAGATCATTACAAAATGATAAAGGTTCAGTTCAACAAGAAGGCTTAAGTACCATAGTACCATATCTATGTATCCTTTATGTAATGATATTTCTCAACCTGTTCTGTCTTGCTAATTATGGCTATATCGTAGTATATTTTTGTTGGTTCTATAGCTTTTGATTTTAATAACTTTTTACATGTTTATTCATTTAATTATTTACCTATTTCTTGAATATCTCTCATATCATCAGACTGTTTCTTATTCCTGTAATGAATGAGAAGAACTGTCATTGACTTTCCCTTCTTGTAATTTATAAAGTTGAAAAAAAGACCCAAATTCTATTAGGAGTTTTATAAAGGAAATGTATGAGCTGTTCTTGACATCTGAGACCTTATCTAGTTCAGAAAGCTGGGAACTGGTGAAGGGAAAGGGTTTATCCAGATGAAGGGAGGGAATAGAGAATTTTAGGCTGACACTGAGTTTTACATAAGGGCTATCTGGAAGGCAACTTGTCTGTGCTTTAATTTGACTCAGTTAGCTGGGTTTTCATGCTCATGTATTCTTTCACCTCCAGTAAGCTTTGATAACAAGTTAAAAGAGCATGCATCCTATACAATATAATAAAAGACATTACATCTATTCAAATAAAATAGAAATGACAAATGTATATACTATACATTATTAACACTTTAAAAATGATACAATAAATATATATCCATGAGGTAAAATTAAGTAAAAGGTAATGAGATATGCCTGATTTTCCCCATTAAGAAAGTAACCAGAATAGGAGCTTCCTCTGCTATTAGAATTACCAAGGCCTTGGTCAGGTTTTTGACCTGTCCCTGATTATTTAGATCCATGGCAAATGAAAGGTCTCAAAGGAAAATAGAAAATGCGAGAGAGGAAACTACAAATGAGGGAACTTTGGGCAACATTAACAAAGCTCACTATCCCACATTCATAATCTAGGAACACCCCTAGCCAGCCTTGGGGCCTTGGAATATAGTGAGGTAACAGTGGGGAAGTAGATAAGAGGCTGAAATGGTCATCCACTTTAAGACACAGAAGTAGAAAGATACCCTCAGAGTCAAGTCGCATGTCATTCCTCTTTGTCCAGGCTTCTCTGCAAAGTCCTATAACCCAATTACAAGAGTCTTTCAAATCCACCTCCCAGTAATGTTTGCCAGAGGTGAGGATCTGAGCTCCCCATGAAGAAGTATACTGTGTACTTGTTGGAGTGCAGGACATGTCTGTATCATCAAGGCTGCATTGCAAATGCCTCAGGTCTTCGAAGAGAAGCTTGTGATTACTGCATATCTTATGATCCAAGGTGATATACACTGTAGCAAAATAAAACAGTGAATGCAAAAAAACAGTTTAAAGGTTTGGAGGTACAGGTGCAGAGGCAGTCTGGCAAATAGTTAACAACCAATCCCTGAAAACAAACAAACAAAAGCAACTGGTTTGTTTTGTTTATTAAGAATATTTCCATCTCACTAAGGCCAGTTTCAAGCTACCAACAATTTAATAATCAAAAAATTCAAAACATTTAACAATTAGCTCTCATGAGTCAGTACTAACTGGCTCTGGCACACCACTCTATCACAAGTGGCATACAGAGTATATCAGATGAATTATCGAGACAGTTCAGCAACAGCTTCTTGTTCATTTGCAGGGCAAATTAATCTTTAATCAAGCAACTAAGATGAAAGAAAATTTAGAGAAAACATAAAGACATAGGATGTCAAGCTCTGATTTAATTTTACTAGACCATTAAAATTTGCCAGCTCATTCATAAGATGCCAAGAAAACATCAAAATGGCCCTTTATTTAAGCCTCCTTATTAACCAATTTTCACAAAATAAAATAAACATACTAAAAATAATAAACATATTAATTATACTTATGATATTATTATCATTATTTCTAAACCATGACCACTTTGCCTAAGATGGGAGAGCTTCACACTTGATCTTAGCCAAAAGGCCAAGAAGTAATGAGGGCTTCACAACTTAAGCAAGCAAAAGTGAAATAAACTAAAAATCTATATGTGCCTTTTTAAAAAGGTAGTTTCGGCCGGGCGCGGTGGCTCAAGCCTGTAATCCCAGCACTCTGGGAGGCCGAGACGGGCGGATCACGAGGTCAGGAGATCGAGACCATCCTGGTCGAGACCATCCTGGTTAACACGGTGAAACCCCGTCTCTACTAAAAAATACAAAAAAAGCTAGCCGGGCGAGGTGGCGGGCGTCTGTAGTCCCAGCTACTCGGGAGGCTGAGGCAGGAGAATGGCGTAAACCCGGGAGGCGGAGCTTGCAGTGAGCTGAGATCCGGCCACTGCACTCCAGCCCCGGCGACAGAGCGAGACTCCATCTCAAAAAAAA
>NW_016808858.1:1823168-1863889 GCF_001698545.2 Rhinopithecus bieti | reverse complement strand
AAAAAAAAAAAAAAAAAAGGTAGTTTCTCTCCCAGAATTTCTGGTTCGGACATCATTAAATCAGAATTCTCTTCATCTCATCCCACATCTCATCCCATGGCTGCCTCTCTTCTATCTGCCAGACTCCCCCTCCATTTCCATTTGTCTGTATAGTCCTCTACACAGTGAAGGGATTTTCCTTCAGACTGCTTTGTGGTTGTACCTATTGTTTACAAACTTGTTTTTATGCTTTTGAGAATCCTGTGGTTTTTCAAATGTATTCTTTAAAACTTCAATCTTTCGGTAAATATTTGAATAACAACATTAAGATATTTCTAAGAATCGGATCATGTAAATATAACCAGAGTTGAAATGCTTTGAAAGAATATGCAGTTTTATATGCTATACTGAAAATTAATGCTTTATTTATAGCATTCCTCCAGGCCTTTAATTTTTTTTTTTACTCACTTAAAATAATCATGTTATGCACTGTATTTCTTATTTGTTTATTTATTCCAGACTTCAGTTAGCTTTTCCTGAAAGTTTATTAACAGTTTTAAAATTGGTTAGAAAGGTTTCCATATTTGCCTACTTGTTCACTGAAAATAATAATACAGAGAAGTGAATATAGACTGAAGTGAATATAGGCCACCCATATAAAAATACTTTTGTTGGAAACGTTAGTGCAGTTCACACTCTTACCTCTGAAGAAGTTAAGCCTTTCTGACATCCCAGTGATGGTCCATGCACTGAGCTGTGGGTTCACAGGCTGAGGCATGGCCAGCCTCAGAAACTCATTCCTGCAAAGAAAAATACCTACTTTTTACTACCAGTCCCAAAGGAATCATTAGCAATCCATAATAAGATGCTTGATCAGAATCCTCACAATTAGGTTGAAGAGTGTGACTTGAACTCAAGAACGAAGACATATTGCAATTGTAACTGTATTTTATGATGTGCTCTGCTGCTTTTAACATCTCTATGCCAGTAGAATATGTCATCTCAGTCATAATTATATCAGTTCTCACCTTTGTAGCTTCCCTAGGTGAGCCATGCAGAAATCCTCATTTAATTTCTGAAATCTGATAGGTGTCAAATTTTTGGAGCATGTCACCTGCTACATATGGAGCCTCAGCTCTATACTACATTCCTTCTTGGTGATGTTCCCTTTCTCCTATTTTCACCATCTTTCCATCTGCTACCTCTCTGAGATTATTTGCCTTTCCTATTGACAACCTAGAATAACCTTCAAATAATTAGGATGTAGAAAATTAGAGGCTGGAAAAATAGTTGTCTTATTGAAACTTCTACATTAGGTCTTGCAATTAAAACTGCTCCTATCCTTCACTTTCATCTGAAATAGTCAATATATAAAGCCTGGATGATCTTTGAAAAGAAAGGAATAAATACAGACAGAAATTCCTCACTCAAAGTGTGGGTTGATCCCAGCAGAAACAGCCTGATTATTGTCACAATTACCAGGACTTGGATAGAGGGGCAAACTTACCTTTTCATTATGTCTCCCAAATCCTATAAAGAGAGAGAAGATGGCTTAGTTTGCAGCACAATAGGGTTCTCTAGTCCAGTGCAATCTGAGGATATGAACTGAATTGGAAAACTTAATGTCTTTCACTTTCCTTCTTTGGGTAAAGGCAGTTTTCATTTTCTTTCTCTTTATAAATATGAAACCCAGTCTGATATCTACATTTTATAGTCTATAAAATTGCACTCTTGATGAAACATAGTCAGATGGACTGAGGTTGAACAAAGGGGAAGAGGAAGGGAAGACATGCTGCTGTACAAACATCTGTAACAAGATTGATAGAGGTCTCCACAAAGTTCTTACAAGGATGTGTGGGGCCCAAATCGAGGACTTCAAAACTAAAAAAGTAAATAAATGTCATAAATCTCACACTTTCACTTATTGACACATCCTTATACAAAATTGAGTCATGTATTCATGAGCTGCTCTGTTGCAACTACTAAGAATCAGTGGGTGTAGTAAGATAATTTTAGAAGAGAATTTTCTTGAATTTGTTACTAGAACCTTTCCAAATAGTTTTCCTTCTCCTCTATGGGACAAGAAAGAGTGAGACTGGGTCTACAGAGGAGCGAAATGTGCCACCATAAGGTCAGGAGAGGCAGAATCTGAATATTTAGAACCAGAAAAGTAATATAGATCAAAAAGCATATAGACTCTAGCAGATACGATTCCCAAGCAGGGTGGTGTTCAGCACCCTGATCTCCTTCAGTTTTTACCTGAGGCAGGTTCACATCTGCTTTACAGCTCATTTCCTTCAGTTTCTCAAACATTCCTCTCAGGAGTACACTCATCTTAGCCATTCTAGTTTGACTGATCTTGAGTTGCTGAAAAACTATCCTGCCTTCTCTTGCCAGGCCCTCTAAGTGCTTTTGCTCCTCTTCGCGGAGGTATTGACACACCTTAGGATATTCAGCGCTGATCATCATGCTCCGCAAATGTATAAAAACCTGTAGTGACATTGGGTTAATTAAATCACGGGTCTAAGTGGTTTTATTCTTTCCTTATCAGCTATTCTGCTTTGTTTTATGTTTTGTGCTATTCTACTAAATATAGTTTAATGTCTTTCCACTTCAAATACAGCATAAATCTTCCTTTCTTCCTCCTTCCCTTCCTCCCTTCCATTTCCATGCATTGCTCCACCTACTTTCCCTCAAACCTCCATATTTTCATTTTAAAAATAAATTAAGATCACATTGATGTTGTCTTATATAATGTTCTAACCTCTTCATCACTGTATCTAAATTGTATTCTATTTTTCTCAATACTCCTACTCATAACAATTTACTTCCTCAGGAAAATAGAGAACATAAGACATTGCTGCATCTTTCTAATTACCTCCATTTCCAAAACACTCGGTGTTTTTACCAGTCGTTGGCTATGCTTGCCTATTACCTAAGACTACTCATCTCTAGCCACCCCTTCTCTAGATTACTCTCTTATAATGTTCATTCTTTTCCTCTGCCTGCCTCTGTCTTCCTGTCTCTGTCCCTATTGTTTGCCTATTCTTTCCTACTGGCTCCATTTCTCTGTCTCATTCTTTCTCTGGCCTGTCTTTGATTTTCTCTGTCTCTGTCTTTCTGTCACTGTGTCTTTATTTCCCCCATCTCTCTTTCACACAATTATATTATTATTATTATTATTATTATTATTATTATTATTATTAAGACAAGGTGTCAGTCTGTCACCCAGGCTGGAGTACGGTGGTACAGTCATGGCTCACTGCAGCCTTGAATTCCTGGACTCAGGAGATCCTCCCACCTCAGCCTCTTGAGTAGCTGCAACTTCAGACACATGCCGCCATGCCAGGCTACTCAATTACTTTTTGTTTTTTAATTTTGATTTTATTTATTTATTTATTTATTTATTTATTTAGCTTCAGACAGAGTCTTGCTCTGTCACCCAGGCTGGAGTGCAGTGACATGATCTCAACTCACTGCATCCTCTGCCTCCGGGATTCAAGTGATTCTCCTGTCTCAGCCTCCCGAGTAGCTGGGACTACAGGTGCGCACCACCATGCCCAGCTAATTTTTTATTTTTAGTAGAGACAGGGTTTCACCATGTTGGCCAGGATGGTCTCAATCTCTTGACCTCATGATCCGCCCGCCTCGGCCTCCCAAGTCCTGGGATTACAGGCATGAGCCACCGCGCCTGACCTCAATTAATTTTTCACACAATTTTTCCCTTCCTTCCACACCACCTTTAAACACATGCAAATTTTGCAAATTACTTTGGAAAAAAAATGAAAATATTATTGTCCCAATTACCTCATCTAGCTTCTCTTGCTAAAACATTTCTATCCCTATCAAAGCTAAATTTATTGATCAAATGTGATCAAACTTGCTGTGCTCATGTGTGTGATTAATGACCCCTTTACTTCTATTCCCTACTCTTTCCTGAACCAAACTTTACAACTTACCAAGAACTTCTTTTTTCTAAATTCAAGTATTATGCTTTAGTCCTAGAATTCACTTTCATTCTGCATTTGACACTATTGTCTACTTATTCTTTTTAACCATACCTTGTTTTCCTGCCACAGAAAATACATTCTTACAAAGCCACTGATTCGTTTCTTCTGTACCTTCTTATCCCTGAAAATGGGTTCTTCTTGGCCAGCATAGATTCTACAAACCTGGATTCTTTGTACCCGTTCTGTTTTATTTTTCCCTGAAGCACTTCATGAACATTATTTATTATAAAGTTTACATTTTAATTTGTAGATTGAATTTCACCACTAGATTATAGTCTCCTAGGGTAAGTAATCTATTTCTTCTTTTGTCCACATCTGTATCATTTTGTTGGCCTAGAGCAGTGAGCAACACATGATAGGCCCTCGTGAGAATGCAGGACTCCTCAGAAAATCCATCTGAAGTGATCAACATGATTTTGTTGTTCCCCTTTGGCATTCTCACAGTATCATGTATCAATTATTATTATTCTCTACTAGTCCCTGTTTATATGACCCCTTCAGAAGTGCTTGAGATCTTTGAGAATAAAAATGTTGTTTGATTTACTTATTCAGTTTTAGGTACTTAATTAATATTTGTGAATGGATTATATAATCCTAAATTCTTAGCTAAGCATTCACATTCTAGACCTGGCCATAATTACATTTATAGCCATATCTCTCATTGCTGCCTGACTCTTTTTCATGAACTAATCAAGAGGAGTTACTCACATGTCCAAATAATTTTACCACTTTTCTAACTTTCAGCTTTCTTATTCCTAAAATCCTTCCAACATTATCATCAGTAAATTTCTGAATTTTACTAAAACATTAGCATCAGATTAATTTTCACCTAGAAGCTATTTTTTTTTTCTTTTAGCATTTCATGTCTGCTAAACTGCTGTAGAACCACATTTTTACCTTCATGCTAGTGATCTTACATGCCGTTTTTAGCACATTTCTTATCACTGCTGATGTATTATTGGTAGATACTGCTTTATTCAGAAAATCGGGATATTTTTAGTTATATATTGGATTCAACATGAAATCTCACTCTAAAGGTTAAGTTATATTGTAGAGAAACACATGTAGGTCCTTTTTCTGATCATCCTATTCAGGGGACATATGGTTAACTCACCCACAAGTCACATTTTCTATTCCAAACTGGTTCTGAGAGAAATGAGCTTACTGCTTACTTTCCATGTTCTGATTATGTTGGTCTCTCTGTTTAGATTTCTTTGATTTTTCTGCTTTTTTTTCCAGATGGACTTCATTTGAATCAGGAGTTTCTTCTGAAAAACAAAACTATAAATCTGAGCACTAGAAAAGAAAATATAGCATATCTCAGGTACTTTCAAAAGAGGTATAGACATGGGACAAATAAAGAGTGCAGAATGCAGACATGCAGGGGCTTTTCTTGAGGGCACTGATTGTCAAGTCTGAGAGGCCAATGAAATCAAAGGTAGAATTCCCAAATTTGGAAAACAATACCCATTATCTTAGAAGTCTGGCACTGAAACTGATACAACTTCGTCAATTTTCAGAAGTAATTATTATTTTATATTTAATTTTAAAATGCCAGCCCTCAACTTCTCTACAGTACTGTTGGAGCATACTGACCAGTATTTATTAGAATTTTCTATAATAGATTCATTGCAATCATGACTGTGTTAGCCAATGACTATCATCGAAACTAGTGATTAATATAGAGCTCCTTACACTGAAATACTAGAACCCTAATGCTCATCAACTTTATCATCATTCTTCTCCCTCATCCCAAGAAAATTTAAATTTCAGGCGAGCAGGGATGTTTGGTTTCTTCAGTGCTTTATCTCAGTGTCTAGAACAGTGTCTAATTTATGCTCATCAGCAATTCTGTTTATTGCATAAAATTATTATTATTAATAATAATGATAAGCATATCTTTCCTTATTACCTGTAGGATTCAGGGTTCTTCACATTTCAAAGTGCAATCAGTAGCATTTACTTACCCTATAGTATTCATCAGCCTCCTTTGTCATATAGTGTTTGTGAGTAGCATGCCTTGGGGATTGAGAGCAGAGAAAACACAGCAGGCTCCTGTCAGTTTCACAGATGAGGTTCTTGATTTCCTGGTGTCTCCCACAGATCAGCATGGCAGAGCTTGATAACTGGCAGGGGACTGATTCTCTTGTAGGAATAGCTTGTTTCTCAGCAAAAATAATGCGTTTGAAGTACATTTGCTGTGATATTTCCCTGCACACAGGGCAGCAATTAGGAGTAAGTGTATCTTCCCACAAGAGGCAGAGACAGGGATTACAAAATCTGTGACCACAGCAAATGGTGACAGGGTCCATCAAATAGTCTGTGCAGATCGAGCAGGTGAGCTCACTGGTAGAACACTGCGTGATAGCAGAAGCCATGTTTCTGAGAAAATAAAAGGAAAGTGTCATTTTTTCCCCCAAGGCATATGAAATGAGCTTAAGACCTTTTTTTTTTTCCACTAATTTGTGTATGCAGTGTAGCAGGACAGGCCTTATTTTCTGAATGACTAAAATAGGATGGAGAGGCACAAACAGTGCAACAGATTGATCACATGCCCTCTTTCTTGACAACCTTGGCCTATAGCACTATTTTCCAATTCCCTAATAGAAATCCAATATTTTTCATGTCTGTTATCTCTTCTACAAAAACATAAAAATCACAGGTCCTGGGCTCATCTGTAGCCACAGGCAGTAGGTCATTATTTTGTCCAAAGCTATCAAGATTTCCCCCTTTTTTTCTCTCTCTCTGATTGGTCATCATAAGACATGTACTCCAATTCTGGCCAAGAGAACAAGAAAGTAGACTTCCTAGGAGAATTCTGTAAAAGGTATTCTTGCTACAGAAGAGACACATGGAAGAAACTATTGCTTTTTCTGTCTCTGGACATTACTTGGATACAATATTTGCTTGTGTAACCATTTTGTGGACTCATAGTAAACTAATCTAAGACAAAAGTCAATACTCTAAGGAAAACAGAAAGGCAGAAAGAACCTGCATCTTTAATAATACAATGGAACACTAATTACATAATTCTGGAGAGGCCAACTAATGCAATAGAAGGAATGGTGGACAATCATCATTTTACAGATGCCATAAAAATAACTGAATCAGGCAAGAATCATTAATGGATAATAAAATAACTAAGTCATAGATTTTGTGAAAGAACCTATTTACATATTATCCAAGTTCTACCCCACATGCCAGCTCTATCCACAGTGTTATTGAAGCATAATAGATAAGTGAAAGTGTATAATTTAATGTACACAAACAGGTAGATGACTAAGGACACAAAACACATCTGTAGTATTTTTGCCAAAAATATTTTACCAGCATATAACCATGGGAGGAAATTAGATAAATGCATTTGAAAAACACTATGCAAAAAATAAGGCTGGCCTATTAAAATAATTTTAATTTCTAAGGAGAAAATGTTTGGAAACAGCTATATAGTAAAGATAACTAAAAGAAATATAAAAATTAACTATGATATAATTATAGTATCATCGATTTGTACCTGGTTTGAAAAAAGTAACAGCCAATTAGGACATTATGAGGATATTCAGGGATATCATAAAACCTAATAGGGTCTTATGGTTGCAGCTCAGAAATGGAGAAGGATGAAAATACTATTGCTGCCTCCCTGCAAGAAAAAAAGTGCAAAAGAAACTAAAGATTAATGAAGTTTAGTTTGTTTGTTTGTTTTGTAAACCATTAGAGAACAGAGGTAATAAGACATCTTAATCAGTTCTGGATAGAGACAGGTACAGCACTGAGAAAAACAGGACCCATGCATATGTTTATCTGGGGCAGATTCTACCAAAAGGCCATAAAAACAGAAGATAAACCAAATGGTTTTTATTTACTGCTAAAACCCAAAGCTGGGCTAGAGTTAGTGTGCAGAGACCCTTAGGGTCACAGACATAGAAGAATCCTCACCCAAGGGGCAGGCCTTTCCAACAGAAATGCCAAGAGGCTCTCACAGGGAAAACCAGGAAGAATCAAGGGAAATTTTCCCTTCTTGTGGTACTGGCTGGGAGGGAAAAATGGCAGCAAACACATGAAATCAACCTAAATATCTATCAATGATAGACTGGATCAAGAAAATATGGTACATACACACCGTGGAATACTATGCAGCCATGAAAAGGAATGAGACAATGTCCTTCACAGGGACATGGGTGAAGTTGAAAGTCATTATCCTCAGCAAACTGCGAGATACAGAAAACCAACCACCACATGGTCTCACTTGTAAGTGGAAGCTGAGTGATGAAAGCACATGAACACATGGTGGAGGACAACACACACTGAGGTCTGTCAAGGGTAGGGGGTGGAAGGAGGAAGAGCATCAGGAAGAACAAAGTGCTTTGTTTCCTCTCTGAGAAGGCATCCTTCTTAGATTAACAGCCAGGCTGATGAGTTAGCCTAGTTGGTGCATCAGTATCACCTGAAAAGCTTAAATGCTGGGCTTAATGCCTAGGTGATGGTAATCTGTGCAGCAAATCACCATGGCACACGTTTACCTACGTAAAAACCTGCACATCCTGCATATGTACTCCTGAACTTAAACGTTGAAGAAGAAAAACTACATTTTAAAACATCTTTTAATTCCTAGGAGTTTTGCTCACCATGCATTTTCCCCAAGCACTATATTAAAAGTGAAAGTGATTTCACACCAGATCTCTTTCTTTCAGTCTCTGCCTCTCTCAATACACATAAAAGCACCCTTTGCAGTGAATTTGATGATATTTTGTTTAATTTTCTTAATGTTTCTCCCACTGAAACACAACATTTAAAATAATTTATACCAACTATGTTAATGAATATTAACATAATAGTGACAAAGACTAGTTATGTATCATGAATTAAAATAATTTAATGTAATTTATTTTTATGCTATTTTTCATTTTGAAAGTTTTTTACAAGTAGCAAAAGTATATGTGCACAGTTGAATTGGGAGAATAAAAGTAAACAGGTATCGGTACAATATCTATAGGCTTTTGAATTAGCAATAACAAAACTTTTTAACATAAAAAGTCCAGAACCTGTTAAGGCACTCAGGAGGGGTGGTTCCAGGTGCAGAGAGTAGTTCTCATTCCAGTTCTATTCCTTTAAAAGCTTTCTGAATAACCACTGCCACCATCAAGGTGACCACAAATGGGGCTTTTCAACATTAATATGCTTGTTGAATTCAGCTTCAATTTATTCTGAAACATAGGGAACAGATGCGACTGGACCTTTGGTTAAAGGCTTTATTAAAGCCTCCTTGAAAACTACGGAGAAAGAAAAGCAAACAGTAACCAGAAGCCAGGTAGCCTAGTTCATGCAGCTCACTTTTCTCACCTTCCAGTTGTTGCTTCTCCTCAAGGAACCTCCGTTGTCTTATCCTGCCTGCCCCACCACTCAGAACTGATGCGTTGTAGCTGCCCGCACTGTCCAGATCCAGGAAGAGAAGGAGATGGAAGAGGGCTAAAGTCTTCATTACCAGCTGTGCTTTGTTTCCTCTCTGAGAAGGCATCCTTCTTAGATTTACAGCCAGGCTGATGAGTTAGCTTAGTTGGTGCATCAGTATCACCTGAAAAGCTTCTGAGGCCACAGATTGCTGAGGCTTACCCATGGGTGTTCTTCATTCAGTAGGTCTGGGCTGGGGCCAGAGAGTTTGAGTATTAGGCAACTTGCAAGAGGCTGCTGCTTGTCCCTGAACCATACTTTGAGAATCTCTGATTTACCCAATATTCATAAAAGATGATATGTTTAGGTCGTACAAGGATGGACAATTTTTAAAAATCTATCTGGAAAGCACAAAAATAGAAGTCCAGGATGTAAACTTGCCACTGTAGCTTCTTGTGGTTTGTGGTAGGTGAAAAGAATGGTAGGAAATGCATCCCCTTTTGCCCATACAACCACAGCACTGTGGGAAGGCTACAGTGCAGGATTCTTGCTTCTCAGGGTCTAGGAGCTCAAGGAACAAGATATAGACCCAATGTCCGGGGTCCCAGGCAGCCCTAGTTTTCAACAGTTCCCTTCCTTACCCCAAACTTACAACTAGTACGTAATCAGGAAATGGGCCCTTACTACAGGGGTTCACAATGTGTGGCTGTGAATACTTTTAGGGTGCATGAAGAATTGTCCTTCGAAATTTTATTATCACATGAGTATACAGGAGATTTTCCCAGGGGCTACATGACACGTAATATCACAAAAGATTGAATGGAGAAGCAGATATGAGAATCCAGATGACTTCTATTAAGCCAGACATTAAAGGGATTTATAAACATGTAATAAAAGCCACTCTTTTATTTATTTTTATGGTTTTGGGAAGTATACTTACTTTTACAGAAATATTATGTTACCAATTATGGTTTTATAATTGTTATTTTAAATTATTAATAAATAGATATTTATTTTTCTCAGCTTTAATTTCTATTTTATTTTATTTTTTTTATTTTTCATTTTTTTGAGACGGAGTCTTGCTCTGCCGCCCAGGCTGGAGTGCAGTGGCCGGCTCTCAGCTCACTGCAAGCTCCGCCTCCCGGGTTCACGCCATTCTCCTGTCTCAGCCTCCCGAGTAGCTGGGACTACAGGCGCCCGCCTCGTCGCCCGGCTAGTTTGTTGTATTTTTTAGTAGAGACGGGGTTTCACCGTATTAGCCAGGATGGTCTCGATCTCCTGACCTCATGATCCGCCCATCTCGGCCTCCTAAAGTGCTGGGATTACAGGCTTGAGCCACCGCGCCCGGCCTTTAATTTCTAATATGGCATATCTTGACATTAAAAAACTCACATCAACAAGACCTTCTGGAGACTCTCAATTATTTTATCAGCTTAACTGAGGTATAATTTATGTACCATAAAATTTAGTTAATGTATACAGTTTAATGACGTTAATAAATTGCTCTTAAATTCATTTTATGCACGATCACCATATCCACTTTTAAAACACTTTTGATCTTCCAAAAACATCTCTTCTCCCCTTTTATAGTCAATCTCTACTCACATCCCTGTCTTCAAGGCACCACTGCTCTGCTTTTTGTCTGTAAGATTTTGTTTTTGTTGTTGCTATTTTTGTTGTTGCTTTCTAAAGAAGAGTCTCGCTAAGTTGCCCATGCTGGTGTGCAGTGGCACTATCACAGCTCGCTGTAGCCTAAACCTCCTGGGCTCAAGCAGTCTTCCCTCCTCATCTTTCTGTATAGCTTGTACTTCAAGCAAACACCACCACACCCAGCTAGTTTTTAATTTTTTGTAGAGACAGGGTCTCACTCTGTATCCCAAGCTAGTCTCACACTCTTGGGCTCAAGTGATCCTCCTGCCTTGGCCTGCCAAACTGCTGGGATTACAGGTGTGAGGCACCCCACCTGACCTGTCTATAGGGTTTCGACTTTTAATAAATATTACGCATGTAATCATTCAATATACAATCCTTTGTGTCATTTAATATGTTTTAGAGATTCATCATGATTTTGTGTATATATGATTTGTTCTTTTTTTAATTTTTATTTTTTATAATTTCAACTTTTATTTCAGATTCAAGGAGTAAATATGCAGGTTCTTTCCGTGGGTATATTGCATGATGCTGAGATTTGGGGTACGAATGATTCCACCACACAGATAATGATCAATTTATGTATGTCTGAATCAGTGCCTGGAACTTTAAATAAACTCTTACAAATGTCTGTGGATTATATTATTTAAAATGAGCAGCCCTTAAAATCCACTTTTACTAAAACAGTTCATGAAATAGCCCCTTTGATAAAATATTTCTAAATTAACCCTTAAATTTTCTTACCTTTCCTTCTACAACCAACTCTACAGCCTTCAATCATGTCTACTCCATTGGATTGTTTAAGTCACCATCCACTTCAACGTTGTTAGGTACAATACCCTATCTCTAACCTCCTTTTAATCACTCTCTTTTCAATAATACTGTTGGTTACTTATTTCTTCTTGATTTCATTTTATTCTTATAACTTCATATTCTGAAAACAGTCATTTTTATTAGATTCTCAGACAAAATTTACATTCATCTGACTTCCCTCCTACCTCAGAGAACACCCTTTAGCAGACTTTTTGGAAGCCTCCATCTTCTCTGTTTCATATCCAACTATTAGACTGTCCAGGTGCTCAGTTTTGCTACCTTTCCCTCCTTGATTATGCTCAAAATTAGTGTCGTATAGTCTGATGCTTTAATTAATACCTGATAACGTTACCCAAAGTTATACTTCACTGATGTATTCATCTATTCAATATTTACTCACTAAATGTGAGTGCAAGGCATTGTTCTAGATTCTAAACTGTTCAATAAAAATTATAGGGGTCCTTGTTTTGGACTAAACTCCTGTGCTAGGCCCCAACAGAGCAGCCTAAAAACCAGAATGAAGTTTCCCATACTGAAGTTCTACATCATCAAACCAAAACTAAATTTTGGTTGTTGGGTTGATTTCTGAGTGTCCTATTAATATAAATCAGAAGATAGAGACGATGACAAGTAAATTCCCAAACAGGGTAGTTTCAGACAGCATGATATTGAGGTTCTCTCAGGTTTAATGTTTACTAAAAAGATAACCTGAAGTATTCCAATATTAACCAAGCAGTTATTTTTCTATACTCTTTCTCCCTGTCCCTGCCTTACAAGCAACATAACTTTGAAATGACCAGCTTGGTTTCTATTCATTGTTTCTGCTTCTGCTTTCTTCAGCTCTGTATATAAAACCATGCTCTTCTCAGCTCATAAGAACACTTACTCTATTTCATGAAATAAAGTGTTGCCAACTTCTGGAATCACAGATAAAGCCAATTAGTATCTTTAAGTTAATGGTTATCATTTTGGTTTTTTAACAGAACCAAACAAATGTAATACATATTATGGAGTAGTAAACTATTATTTGGGCTCCAGATTCTTATATGCACTGGGATAAGTAATGGGCATTTCAAAATCAGAACCCCAACTTCCCTGACAAAACCTGCTTACCTTTTCTAAATGTCAAAAAACCTAGGAACCATCTGGATTTCTCTTGTACTTTTACTTTCAATTTCAGGAAATTATCTTGCTAAAGGAGCATGTTCTAACCTAATGCAAGGAAGCTAAGAATCTTGATAAAAGGTTAGAGGAACTGCTAACTAGAATAACCGGTTTAGAGAAGGACATAAATGACCTGATGGAGCTGAATACACAGCATGAGAACTTTGTGAAGCATACAGAAGTATCAATAGCTGAATCAATCAAGCATATCAGAGATTGAAGATCAACATAATGAAATAAAATGTGAAGATAAGATTAGAGAAAAAAGAATAAAAGGGAATGAACAAAGCCTCCAATAAATATGGGACTATGTGAAAAGAGCAAACCAATGTTTGATTGGTGTACCTGAAAGTAATGGGGAGAATATAACCAATTTGGAAACACTTCAGGATATTTTCAGTGGAACTTCCCCCAACCCAGGCAAGGACAGGCCAACATTCAATTCAGGAAATACAGAGGATAACCCAAGATATCCCAAGAAGAGCAGACCAAGCAATATCATCAGATTTAAGGTTTGAAATAAAGCGAAAAAATGTTAAGGGCAGCAGAGAGAAAAGGTCGGGTTACCACAAAGGAAGGCCCATAGCTAACGTGATCTCTCTCAGACTCTGCAGCCAGACGAGAGTGCCGAGGAATATCAAATTCTTAAGAAAGATTTTCAACCGAATTTCTATCAGCCAACTAGCTTCATAGTGAAGGGAATAAAATCCTATACAGACAAGCAATGTGAGGGTTTTTGTTGACCAGGTCTGCCTTTTCAAAAGGTTTCTGGAGGAGCAATAGCACTAAATATGGAAAGGAAAACCAGTGTCAGCCACTGCAAAACATGCCAAATTATAAAGACCATCAACAATACAAAGAAACTGCATCAAGTAATGAGCAAAATAACTAGCTAGCATCACAATGACAGGATCAAATTTAGACATAACAATATTAACTTTAAATGTAAATGGTGTAAATACCTCAATTAAAAGACACAGACTGGCAAATTGGATAAAGAGTCAAGACCCATTGGTGTGCTGTATTCAGGAAACCCATCTCAAGTGCAAAGACACACATAGGCTCCAAATAAAGGGATGGAGAAAGATTTACCAAGCAAATGGAAAGCAAAAAATAGCAAGGGTTGCAATCCTAGTCTCTGATAAAACAGAGTTTAAGCTAACAAGATCAAAAAAGACAAAGAAGGGCATTACATAATGGTAAAGGGATCAATGCAACATGAAGAGCTAACTACCCTAAATATATATACACCCAATACAGGAGAACCCAGATTCATAAAGCAAGTTCTTAGAGACCTAAAAAGAGACTTAGACTCCCCCAGAAAAATAATGGAAGACTGTAAAACCCCACTGTCAATATTAGAGAGATCAATGAGACAGAAAATTAACAAGGATATTCAGGACTTGAAATCCGTTCTGGACCAAGTGAACCTAAAAGACATCTACAGAACTCTCCACCCCAAATCAACAGAATATACATTCTTCTCAGTACTACATCACACTTATTCCAAATTGACCACATAATTGAATGTAAAACACTCCTCAGCAAATGCAGAAGAATGAAAGTCATTACAAACTGTGTCTCAGACCATAGTGCAATCAAATTAGAACTCAGAATTAAGAAACTCACTCAAAACTGCACAACTACATGGAAACTGAACAACCTGCTCCTGAATGACTACTGGGTAAATAACAAAATTAAGACAGAAATAAATAAGTTCTTTGAAACCAGTGAGAACAAAGACACAACGTACCAGAATCTCTGGAAACAGCTAAAGCAGTGTTTAGAGGGAAATTTATAGCACTAATTGGCCATATGAGAAAGTGGAAAAGATCCAAAATTGATCTACACCCTAACATCACAATTAAAAGACCTAGAGAAGCAAGAGCAAACAAATTCAAAAGCGAGCAGAAGACAAGAAATAAGATCAGAGCAGAACTAAAAGAGATCGAGACATGAAAAACCCTTCAAAAAAATCAATGAATCCAAGAGCTGTTTTTTGAAAAGACTAACAAAGTAGATAGACTGCTAGCCAGACTAATAAAGAGGAAAAGAGAGAAGAATCAAATAGACATGATAAAAAATGATAAAGGGGATATCACCACTGATCCCACAGAAATACAAACTACCATCAGAGAATACTGTAAACACCTCCACGCAAATAAACTAGAAAATCTAGAAGAAATTGATAAATTCCTGGACACATACAACCCCCCAAGACTAAATCAGGAAGAAGTGGAATCCCTGAATAGACCCATAAAAAGTTCTGAAATTGAGGCAGTAATTAATAGCCTACCAACCAAAAAAAAAAAGCCCAGGACCAGATAGATTCACATCTGAATTCTACCAGAGGTACGAAGAGGAGTTGTTACCATTCCTTCTAAAACGATTCCAAACAATAGAAAAAGAGGGACTCCTCCCTAACTCATTTTATGAGACCAACATCATCCTGATACCAAAACCTGGTAGATACACACACACACACACACACACAAAGAAAATTTCAGGCCAAACATGAACATGAACATCAATGCGAAAATCCTCAATAAAATACTGGCAAACCAAATCCAGCAGCACACTAAAAGGCATATCCACCATGATCAAGTTGGTTTCATCCCTGGGATCCAAATCTGGTTCAATACACGCAAATCAATAAACATAATATATCACATGCACAGAACCAATGACAAAAATTACATGACTATCTCAATAGATGCAGAAAAGGCTTTTGATAAAATTCAACACTTCTTCATGCTAAAAACACCCAATAAACTAGGTATTGATGGAAGGTATCTCAAAATAATAAGAGCTATTTATGACAAACCCACAGACAATATCTTATTGAATGGGCAAAACTCGAAGCATTCCCTTTGAAAACCAGCACAAGGATGCCCTCTCTCATTCCTCCAATTCATCATAGTATTGGAAATTCTGGCCAGGGCAATCAGACAAAAGAAAGAAATAAAGGACATTCAAATAGGAAGACAGGAAGTAAAATTGTCCCTATTTGCAGATGAAGTGATTATATAGTTAGAAAACCCCAACGTCTCAGCCCAAAATCTCCTTAAGCTGATAAGCAACTTCAGCAAAGTCTCAGGATACAAAATCAATGTGCAAAAATCACTGACATTCCTATAAACCAATAATAGACAAACAGAGAGCCAAATCATGAGTAAACTCCCATTCACAATTGCTACAAAGAGAAAAAAATACCTGGGAATGCAACTTACAAGGGATGTGAAGGACCTCTTCAAGGAAAACTACAAACCGCTGCTCAAGGAAATAAGAGAGGACACAAACAAATGAAAAAACATCCCATGCTCATGGATGGGAAAACTCAATATTGTGAAAATGGTCATACTGCCCAAAGTAATGTATAGATTCAATGCTATCGCCATCAAGCTACCATTGACTTTCTTAGTAACAGAAAGCTTTAATAATTTGCCCATAGCCATACTGTAAGTAAGTGGGAGAACTAGGGTTGGACCCCAAGCAGTCTGTCTCTAAAAACTCTGTTCCTGGTCAGGCGAGGTGACTCCCAACTGTAATCCCAGCACTTTGGGAGGTGGACGCAGTTGATCACCTGAGGTCAGGAGTTCGAGATCAGCCTGGCCAACCTAGTGAAACCCCATCTCTATTAAAAATACAAAAAAATTATCTGGGCATGGCTGCGGGTGCCTGTAATTCCAATTACTCAGGAGGCTGAGAGAGGAGAATCACTTGAACCCAGGAGGCAGAGGTTGCAGTGAGCCTAGATTGCGCCAGTGCACTCCAGCCTGGGTGACAGAGAGACCCTGTCTCAAAACAAAAACAAAAACAAAACAATTGTGTTCCTGTCATTGCAATACCTCTTATGAATGACAGTGACATTAAATATGTTGCCAAAGTATGTTCCTAAGCCACCGAATTACATATAATAATTTGGGGGGATGCTTATTGCATGCTTGCAGAATCGATTGAAAGTTGACAAAGCTTTCAAGTATTATGTAGGTTTTGGTCCATTTTTTAGAATAGTTTTATTCACCTTATCCTACATCTACAATATTGTCCAACTCTCTAACAATGACATGACAAAAAGCCTGTTAGCATGCTCAGCCAAACCCTGTAACAAAGGCATTGTGGAAATCCTAGTATGCAGTGCAGCTTTTATTTTCAAAGCACAGAATGTCTCAGAAAGTCTCACATGCACGCTACTCTGATTACTCACAAAATGAGTGCCATCTATGGACTCTCCATACTGATAGAGATTGAAGCCAAAATAAAAAACAAGACTCAGTCTCTGAGGAGCTTATGGTCTAGTAAGGAATATAAGGGAAGGGGCAGTCATTCTGGAAGTATTCCTAGAAGAGATGACATGTAAGCTGAGACCTGAAGGATGAGGGTAGTCTTATCTTTTCTGGGGATAAAGTCTACATGGCAACTGTTGTCATAAGAAAATATTTTGGGACCTGGCATGGTGACTCCTGCCTGTAATCCCACCACTTTGGGAGGCCAAGGAGGGTTGATACTTTGAGCTGGGGAGTTCTTGACCAGCCTGGGATACTTGGTAAAACCCCATCTCTACAAAAAAATACAAAAATTAGCCAGGCATGGTGGTGTACACCTGTAATCTCAGCTACTTGGGAGTCTGAGGCTGAAGGATCGCCTGAGCCGAGGAAGCAGAGGTTACACTGAGCTGGGATTGTACCATTGACTCCAGCCTGGGTGACAGAGTGAGACCCTGTATTTTAAAAAAAAAAAAAAAAAAAAGAAAGTTCTTATATTTTGCTGGGTTGATGCCCTTCTAATCCATCTAGGCCAGAATGCTTTCTGAAATGCAAATATGCCCATATCCCTATCCTGCTTAACCTTATTATGGGCTTTTGATAAACTACAGGAAAGTAGTTACACTCCTCTGGATGTCTTCTAAGCCTTGTGTTGTTTTGGTGCTCAATATATGGATTGTTCTTCCCACAAATCCCTTGGATTCTGATAACACTGAGTTCTTTGTATTTCTTTAACATGACACAATCTTCCATACTTGTTTTTTATCTTGAATAACATGATTACTTTGCCAGTGGGAATATAAATAAATAAAATCACTTTGAAACAGCTTGGCATTGTAAAATTGAAGATGCACAAACTTTACAACACAGACATTCAACCTATAGGTAGATACTGTCAGGAAAGAGATTCTCTTGAATATTTGCGTTAGGATACATGTTCACAGAAGCAAAACATATAAAACATTCCAAATATATACCAGCAGAAAATGAATAAATATATTTTATTATTCACCAGTTATCCAAATTTGGGTTATCCACTCCAAACTCACTCTTGATTGTCTTCATAAATAGATCTGGGCCCATTAAATGGTTGTTCTTTGTCACGTGTTATGATGTTAAACTTCGTGAGTAGAAGGCATTGGAGAGATGTTCCAAGAAGGTGCTTTCCAATCTGCTTTCTGTGTGCACCCTTGGCAAACTCTGGCAATGTAAATGACATCTCCAGCATCTGACACGGAGGGCATACAGGCCGACACCAGTGCCCAGATTCTGTGGCTGCTGCTCTGGCACCCACTTCCTGAAGTTCATGGTGGCCAGGAGAACCCAGTGGCCAAGAGCTTCTCCTGAAACTGTCCTTTGCCAAATTTGTAGTAAAGCCCCTCTGGCTTGACATTTCTTCATAAACAGCTTCACACAGTGGCCCAGAAGACAAGTTTCTGGGGAGTTCTGAAGTATCAATTTGAAGCAGGTTCAAGGGCAACACCATAGCAACTTCTTAACATTGAGCGAGGCCACAGTGTGAGGGCACTCTTCGTTGGCTGCTCCAAATTCACCATGGAGATAAGAGCAATTCCTTATATCTGCTCATCACATATTCTTGAAACGTCTCTTTACATATTACTAGGCAATATTTCATTGCTCCAATGCTGTAACAGTTAATAATTCTTTACATTAACTTTCCCTATTCACATTACTGTATGTTTTCTCTGTCTTGATGGACCCTGGATCTTACTCTCATGTGAATGAATGTTCTATATCAGCAAAATAAGGCAAACTATAGCCACAGTGATAATATATTTGAACCCTTAAAAGCCAATGAAAAAAATCAAGTACCTGAGAAATACACATGGTATGACTGTCTTTATAAAAAGTTCAAAAATGCATAATGCCAAAACATGTAAAGAATACAGCCATGTGTGGTACAATTATAAATAATGGAGGAAAGATAAATAAACATAAAATTCAAGAAAATGGAAAGGCATAACTGTCATTAGTACATGGGGCATCCAAAGATATTGGAAATGTTATTTTCTTCATATGGCTATTAGGTTCACAAATGTTCATTTAATTACTATACATATATGTTATACTATTTAAAAAATAATTATTTCTTATACTATAGAGTGATTACATTTACTAAAAGTGTAATTTGATCCATTTCCCAACTAGTGTGCTGAGATAGTGATCTTCTCAGCCTTGGGTGACCAGGCAGGCCATGAGGCCTCTGGCTTGGAATAGTCTTGTGCATATTCCCCAGTGTGCTCTATGACATACTGATGTTTTCTTATGTGTGAAATGACATGAATAGATTAGACTTGATTACCTGATAATGCCAGATGCGAGTTTTACTGTATTATGCCATTATCCTTAGATTTAATACTGAGTTAAATTTTTCCACTTCAGAATAACCTCTTATAATTATGAAATTCAATTTTAATTTTAATCCATAGGGACAAGACAAAAGAAACAATATAAACACACATATATAAACACCCACATAACTATATATAATATTCAACTTTATTTCAAATATACCAATTTTAAAATTTATCAATATACCCATTATGATTCTTTCTGAATGACATACCACACAAATTCAATATGGATTCTCTAAAGAATCCTCTTAGGCCACTTCACTCAAAGTCTCTGCAGCTGCTTGCACTGTGAAGGCTGCAATAGAAATCTGTCTCTTCACTTCTCCCCAGGCCTGGGAAGGGTCCACTTTGCTTTCGATATCAAACAGAGCATCATAAATTCCTGGGAATGACTCCCCTGCATACTTGTTGTGGCTGCTTGGAGCATAGATGACATGCCTGTTGATAAAATCATTTGCTGTTTATTAGGTACCTAAATGACATACAAGAGAAACACAGGAGCACTCTGCAATTCCTGGATTGCATATTTCTATAACAATTTGAACAAGCCACTTGTCAACTGAACTTCCAAGTTCAATCATCTCTGAAGACTATTGTGTGAAATCTATAGTAATTAATTATATTTTTATTTCAAACAAATAACTTAAAGTGGTTCAGTGCTACAAAAGTAAAAATGATGATAGTAACCACAGCAATCATGTTTGGTATTGGTATTTAATGTTTACTTACAATTTTTCTAATGATTAGAAATAAACTCTATACAGTTGATATTAGTATTTCACAGAGGAGGAAACTGAGGTCTGAGAGATCAAGTAACTAAATGATTTGTCTCAAAACACATGACAAGTGCTGATTTTTTAATATATCATGCTACCTCCTACATTATAGCACAATTGTGATCATTATAGCCTTGTTTGTTATCAGCCAACCCTATATTGTGTTTGTCATTTTTAAAAAATCCACACTATCATGTTAGAATACTTAATATAGAGTTTGAAGAATCATCAAAAACAATTTTGTAATGTTCCACATGACCAAGGCAGAAAATGTTTTATAGAATGGGCTAAGACATTTCATGTAATAGCCCATAGAAGAGAAGGACAAACTCCAAAGTAAAGAGGTAGATAAGGCCAGAAGCAGTAGCTCATGCCTGTAATCCCATGTATTAGGG
This sequence comes from Rhinopithecus bieti, assembly GCF_001698545.2. NCBI lineage: Eukaryota > Metazoa > Chordata > Mammalia > Primates > Cercopithecidae > Rhinopithecus > Rhinopithecus bieti. The sequence continues at coordinate 1,843,074 of NW_016808858.1, read as the reverse complement.
AGGCCGAGGTGGGAGGATTGCTTGAGGCCAGGAGTTCTAGACAAGTCTGGGCAACATAGGGACACCCTGTCTCTACAAACCAAAGTACACATATTAGCTGGACATGGTGGCATGTGTCTGTTGTCCTAGCTTCCTGGGAGGCTGCTGTGGGAAGATTGCTTGAGCCCAAAAGTCTGAGGCTGCAGTGAGCTACAACTGCACAGCTGAACTCTAGCCTGGGAGACAGAGTGAGACCCTGTCTCTTAGGAAAAAAAAAAGGCGTGGGGGATGGATAAAAATATACTGCCATTGGCGATCCAGTCAACCTGTTTGAAGATGCTCTTACTACCAAGCCAGAACCTTTGATAATCCCTAGAAAGAAAGTTAGGGCCATTTCTGGCTGTCCAATGATCTATTTCATTCTGCAATATTTAGAAAATCAACCTGGGGACAGTCAATGTTTGGCAGGAAAAAATTCAACTGTCAGGATTTAGGAGGAAATAAAATCTATAAATATCAACATTAGAGAAAAAAATCTATAAATATCAACATTAGAGAAAAGAATAAATAAATATAAACTTATTGTATATATTATATAGAGAGAGGAGCTAAAATTTCCTATATATTATATAGGAAAGGAGCTAAAATTATGCACACAAGAATATAACCATGATTTTATATTTTTCTGATAAAATTGGGGAGATTTTTATTTCCTGCTGTGGCTTTCTGGATCTTCTATATTTTCTAAAATAAACATATGTTCTGTTATAATCAGAACAAAGATACTCAAAATAAAGATATGCAAAAATCATATTACATTATATGAAGAAATAATACCACTATAACTTCCTACACATATTTTGAAATTTTCCATTTGCTTGCAAGAAATCAACTACAGTATCTTTCCACAATGAAAAAAATAAAAATAATTACAAGAAACAGTGATATTATAGAAAGGAGTCATATTTTCTTTTCTTACCTATAAAAAGGTCTGTCTGGTAACCCTAACGGATCAATAAATGCTCTTTCCAGAAACATGAGTTGATCATTCATCATTCTTAATAATATTGGGCTGAGAAAGAAAATGAATATAATTATAACTTCATGAAAATATATTTCTATGCAGAAAATAAAAATTTCAGAACAAAACTGAATTTAGTTATCTCCAGGAATTGCTTCTAGGCCCACCCCCTACACCAAAATTTGTGCATACTAAAGTCCTGCAAGGAAGACACATGTATATGAAAAGTTGGCCCTCCTCCTCTGTGGAATTAACAGGGTGAGAATGAACAAACTATAAAAGAAATTAAATTGATCTCTTGGTATAATGATCCAGATTTAAGTCTAAAAGTTACTTAAAATTGTATCATTTCAAGTGATTTTCAGAATGGTTTAAGTACAGCATTCTTGGAGTGTGATATGACTTTCTGGATTAACTTGTTCTGCCTCAATGAGGAAATGTAGCTGTGTATGTGGAATCTGAAGCCACATCTGATCTCCCTTGGGTTAGCTGCCCCCAGTATAACTCTTATCACATGCTTAATCCCTCTTTGACATCTTAGTCTTCATATTGTTAAAACAATGAGATAGGCAATTATATAAAATAGAAAATGTTTACGGAACACATGGCTAGTAGTTTAAACGGAATGTAACAGTTGTTTTTTAAGTTTCTATAATTCTCTTACTTTATATTTTTCATTAGTTTCTCATTAGCTACATCTGAGTTTCTCAGATTCAAGCCTGCAGAGTGAGCATCATTCGGTGATAAAAGTTCTAATATATCAAAGCTAAAAGAAAGATGATTGTTGAGATTTTTTTTCCATATAAATGAATTTACTTACCTAAAATACTTTTGTTCTAGATTCATGTCCATCCTACTTTTAGATATCTAACAAAATCATTTTCTGTATGCAATGCTAATATTTTCAAATGTAAGTTTGAAAATAAAAGATTTAATTTGGCAAAATAAAAGTTTTCCATATTTAAAATAACAAGAATAGTCGGTCCCCCATATATGTGGGTTTTAGTCCATCAATACTGTATTTTATTTTGTCTTCTTAAGAGATGGAGTCTTGTTCTGTTGCCCAGGCTGGTGTGCAGTGGCTTGATCATAGCTCACTATAGTCTCAAACTCCTGGGCTCAAGCAATCCCCCTGCCTCAGCTTCCTGAGTACCTGGGATTACAGTGAATAATACTGAATTTTCCATCTGCATTTGCTTGCTAATGAAATCTATGGATAGAGAGGGCTCACTATATTAATGGAAAAAAGAATTCATGTATAAGTGGACCTGTGCAGTTCAAATCACTGTTGTTCAAATGTCAATTGCAAATTTTAACATTCTGTAATATGCAAATTAAGAACAATACAATACATGGCTATCACATTTTTAAAATCCTATAAAATACTGCTGAGGCTTATAAAAGCACAGAAACAGCTGTATGTGACAATGGAAAAAATAATAGTGATTTTTATTTACATTGGCATAATAAGGCAAGATTTTCTTCACCTTAGGTATCCTAGTAATCTACTCACTGAAGTAATATCAATATTAAAATAAGATGACCTGCTAATGTTTAGTAAGATGCCTGGCAAATTAGAATTATTTGCCAAGTGATAACTAACAATATTCCTTTCATTTTTAAAGCTAAACCTATTATGAACACAAGAGATGATGATTACTTCAGCCTTTTAACAATATTTAGATACCTCCTATGTATCAAACACTCCCTGCTTTTACAGAACTTACATTCCAAAAGGAGTGTTGAGGTTGTTTTGTAGTAAGAATGATTCAATATAATTGAAAGCTTATCAGCAAGCCCTGAATACTTCAACAATGAGTTACTGAATTTAATATACCAATTCTTTCATAATTTAATTAACTAATGAGAAAAAATCATTACAATAAGAAAGCATAAATCATCTTATTCATTAATTTCCCTCTTGCTTTTTATAATTTTGTTTTACTAACAGTTAGCATTTAGTGATCATTTCCTATGTGCCAATTACTGTTCTGAATGTTTATACAAAATGTGATTTTTAATTTTCAGAGCGATTCTGCAAAGTGGGCAGGGTAATAGCCCCATTTTGTAGATGAGATAACAAAGGATCATGAGTTAAATAACTTGCCTAAATTCACACTAGCAAGTTTTAGAGTGAAATAGGAGGTCGGTATTGTTCTTTCAACTGCACCTTGCTGACAAAAGGAAAACAGGAACAACTTAAATCCCCATAATTTGGATTTGAGCTATTTTTAATATTTATGTATTTAGCATCATGAATTCAGATTCTGTGATAGTATAAAGGTAAATTAAACACAGAATACCTGTTAGCAGCTCCCATAAACAGTTGAGACAATCGAATGAAGGATAATTTCAATAAGATGCTATGGGTTTCAGAATCAAATTCACAAAGCATTGCTACAAGTACAAAAACTCATGTGGCTACACACATGTAAATGCATGCACGCACGCGCGCGCACGCACACACACACACACACACACACTTCTCTTTCTCTGTATCCTCTGTCAACATCTTGTATTCTTTGATGGGCCAAGAAGTAATACAAGAAAAGCAGGATGAAGACATGTCTCTTCCTTAGATTTCAAAGTTTTGGTTGAGAAATTCAACATTCAGTTTAATTTACTTAGTTAGAATTTACTATTATTATGTGCAATGCACTGTGCAGGTGTTTGAGAATTTGTAAATACATAGGGAACAGAGTGGATCTTTACTATCATTTAGAGAAAATAAAACAACTGTAGAAATAATAAAGGAAGGGGAAGCTGAGTGTGCTAAACAACAAGTGTCCTAAACAAACCAGAATTCAAACCATAAGGCATTTTGTCAGTGGGAGAAAACATTTTTTCTTTTAAATACAAAAAGAAAAACAGTTTTATAGAATACATGGTGTTTGGGATCTCCTTAAAACGTATTTCTCATTGTTGACTTTTTTACCCACATACAAAATTATAAAGAATTGGAAAGAATAGGAAAACAATTCTTCCAATATTCCCTGAGGATAACATAATTATCAAAATAATTCCTTAAATTCCCTTTAAGTTTTCCTATATTTGTTAAGTAAAATTAATCAAACTATATTTACAATTTTATAAACTTTCTGCTTACTTCATATTTTATTCTAAGTATCTTCTATTATATTGTATTTCTAATAATCCATTTTAAGGATTATAAAATGTTCGCACTGGTGAATATCAAATTTTTTAGTAATTTATCTTCTCTTAGGCATTAGGTTACTTTGAATTACTGGCTATTATAATTTTATACTTCAAATCTTTCTCCGGGCAGTCTTTCTTTTCCAAAACAGAGACTTTTTCCTAAGAAATAATTCAAGAAATGGAAAACCTATGTCAAAGCACAGGACTCTGTGACAGTTCTTGAACACGTTAGCAATATGTATCTATCTTTTTCAAAAAAGCTAAAATAATTCATAATGCTATCAGAAAAGCATGGAGACCATATGCTTCAGTGTACCAGCTACAGCAGTGGGCACAACCAAGGTTTAAATTGGTATTAATGTGTTATAAAAATAACGTCACGTTACTTTCATTTGTATTTCTAATTATGCATTAGTGAACTGCAATATTTTGCTATGTTTCTTTACAGGTGTTTCTTCGACAACATTTTTATAATTATTTGTCTTGTTTCTTACCGATATTTTCAGTTTGTTCTTTTGGACTATTTAAATTAATTTTCAAAAAATATTTTATAATGTATATATTACTCTCCATTTTGCTAGAAAATAAGTTTTCAACTTTCTTAACTTTTCTTTTGAATATTAATTTTCATATTCTGAACCATTTTAATGATCTCAAATATGATTGCATCATTTCCCCACTGCTTCTAAACTTGGCATCTGTCTTTCAAGAAATTTCCATTTTTACTAAAAAATTCTTTACAGCTGTTGTTTATGTGAGCATACAATGTGACGTGCGATTCTGAGTTTAATTTTATAGCAGGTACTAACATAGTTTATACAATGTTATGATTGACTAATCTTTCCCAATTGATTTTTGCTGTATCGTTTATTACTAATACTTCCTTAGATATCACTGAGCCTATTTCTACATCATCTACTCTGATCTTTTTATGTATCCTTACATCAGCTCCTAGGGATTTGATATTTACATCACGATACTATATTTAATACACATATCTGTGCCCTCAAAATTCTACTTTAAAAAAATTACCTTAGTATTCTCACCAAGTATTTTTCCTGACATCTTAAAATTTTGTTCAAATTGTGTTGTACTTGTGTAATCTTACACAGAATTAATCCTAAATGTTTAACATTTCCAAAATTAATGACTTCACAATATTTGCTATTCTGGATAAATAGAATTTTGCCAGATGGAAGTGGAAATAAGGAGCTCTATGTGGAGGTAATGAAATAAAAAAAAGAGGCAGAAAGAAATCACGCTTTGAAAATTAAATAGTCTGGCTGAGTTATGATGTACAGATACTGAAAAAACAAGAAATAAAACGAAACAGCTGGGGTCGCACAGTGAAGGCCCTTCATTGTTAAGCAGAGTATGTTGTAACTGATCAAATGGCAGGAGGGAAGGACTGACATTTCTCAGCAGCACAATTGCCACTCCAAATGTCGAAAGTAGGTCTTTTGAGATAGGGCAGCCCTGCATAGGATGTGCTAGAGTGGAAAGACAGAAAGCAGCAGGAAATGGCACTTGTCTACCTATGTAACAAGCTGCACGTTCTGTACATGTATCCCAGAACTTAAAGTAAAACAAATTTAAGAAACAGAACTTAAAGTAAAACAAATTTAAAAAACAGAAAACAGGCCGGGTGCGGTGGCTCAAGCCTGTAATCCCAGCACGTTGGGNAATTCCCAAAGCCAGTTCAGCAACAGCGATGTTAGTTTCCTTTTAAATATATATGTGTGTGTGTAGATATAGACACAGATATAGATAGATATAGATACAGAACGTACTTGCTTTTGTCAAAGTCCTGGAGTCTCTCACTGAATTTGGAAGCAATTTCTGTAAAATTCTTTACTGCAGAAAAAAGTGAATCTGAAATAGAAATCGGGATCATCAAATGCTTAAAGAACGTAATTTCTAATGGCATTGTTCTATAGTTCAAGAAAAGGAACAATATAGAAGCCATCATCTTTTGTGTTTTACAGGATATTTATATTTTTATATTATAAGATGTGAGCATCCATAAAATGAAAAACACATTTATAGACATAAACAGAATATTGGATCACTTGAAATAGCAATCAATAATAAATGACCTAAGATAGCCCATTATGTTTTGGAGATTAATAGAACCATACAGATGAGGAATTTGAAAAAGGAATGGTAACATACCAAATGATACACTGTATGTCTTCATTTCCTGTGGATGTTTCATAGAAATATTGTAAATTTTGTCAGCATACTTTCTTAAAACCACAGCATAATCTCGACAATCAAAAGGGAGCACTATGGAATTGGCTAGTTCAAACACCATTCCTCCTCGAACCTGGGCCACAGTGAGGTGATATTTAAACATTGGATCATAAAACTTTTCCACCAACTCATATGTTTCGTAGACGCTGTGATACAGTGGATAGCTGCTGAATTTGTTTGTTTCCTACAGAAAAAATAACAAAACATATCTCTTATAGGATAGCGTACAATAAAATGATTAGCACCATATTTACTATTAGTATTAGTAAGATTGGTCAGTGATGGATCAAGGAAAGTACTTAAGCATCTCAATAAGCTACTTACTAAACAGCTAATATTATGATAAGTAAACACACTCCAGGCTTGTACCAATTAAAATACGTGTATATGATATAACAAATACTATTTAAAAAATATTTCAAAGGGACCAAACGGGCTTGCCTCTAAGAATGCAGAAGATTGCATTCTTAGAATCTGAAAAAACAAGACAAGACAATCTTGCATTTGGGTAAAAATAAGAGAAATTGTTAAAGGCAAGTAAATAAGTATTACACAATGTTATATAGGAGAAGACACTAAATTGTTTAATCAGTAAAATTCCATGGATAAATGATTGTCTGACAAACAGTGTGCTGAAGGCTAGAGAGTCTAAGTGGTGAGGAGTGCAGTAGTGGATCTAAAGTCTCACTAAGGAGAGAGAAGGGAGGCCCAGACAGGTGTCAGGAAAACCAAAAGTATAGGTAGAAGGAACAACTTTTCAAATTGTGAATTGCTGGTTTATCACTTTCGACCATTAAGATGCTTATTTTTTATTATTAATGTAAAAGAACATTTTATGTACTGATGTGTTGAAGAGACTGGGATTCTGGAATTACCCTGCCAGGGTTTGAATCTAGGCTTCAGGACTTACTACCAAAAACTTTAGGTGGTCATCTGACTTTTCTTTGTTGTAATGTTTTTCATAGTAAAATGTAGACAATATTAACATTTATCCTCACTATCAGCTCCCATATAACTCTGCCTAACTTCCTACCTCACAGACAGGAGATTGAAGATTTTCCATCTGGGAAGAATAGCCTGTGAGGAAAGACTTACAGAAACTTAATGTCAACTCTAAATCGCCAAATGTCTTTTCTGTATTTAGAATTGAGCTAAATCTCTTATTATTGCAATATTCTTATTGGAACAGTTTTGAATGAACTCTTCCTTACCATTTTATAAGTGTGAGAATGATTTTCTTTATAACATAAAATTTAAAAATGAAGACATATCAGGATTAAAATATTACTTATAAATATGGACATATCATAAAAGCTGACAAAGGTTTCATCTGATTAACAGAAATCAGGGATGGTATGAATATGAAATGGAAATAAGAAACAACTGTTTTTAATTATAAACCAGTGTTCTCAGAATAGAGTATAGAAGATATTATAGAACTTGGGGCCTTGATTACTGCCCAACTCTTCACAAAATTCCATCTGAAAGAAGTGATATTTAAGGAAGACTGTCTAAGGGGTATGATATAAATCCATGCCCCTGTGTATTTTAGGCTCCATTTTCTAGCAGATCACCTGAAAGCTACACAGATGTCATTAGCTCAGCTCCTGACAGAGTGGTTTTCACTAAGTTGGAATTTCATGTAAAACATTTGCATTTTATCTGTAGTCTCTATGAGAGCTATAGAAAACCAAGACTGCATAAGCACTGGTTATAAAAATAGCAAGGAAACTGTTGCTGTAGTGGTAAAAACAATAAATAAATAAATAAATAAATAAATAAATAAATAAACCAGTGTTCTTATAAAACCACTTGACATTTTATAAACTATGTACCCATTTTACTTTGAAGAAAATGAAAACTATATATGTGTGTGTGTGTGTGTGTGTGTGTGTGTGTGTATATATATATAAAATCTACAACAGAAGAAAAGGAATCATGACTTTTACACGTTCAAAGTGTATTATACTGATATGGTTTGGCTCTGTGTCCCCACCCAAATCTCAACTTGAATTATGATAATCCCCACGTGTCATGGGAGAGACCTGGTGGGAGGTAACCGAATCATGGGGGAGACGTTTTCCTGCCCTGCTCGCCTGACAGTGAATAAGTCTCATGAGATCTAATGGTTTTATAAAGGGAAGTTCCCCTGCACCTGCTCTCTTGTCTGCTGCCATGTAACATGTAACTTTGCTCCTCATTCGCCTTCAGCCATGATTGTGGGACCTCCCCAGCCATATGAAACTGTAAGTCAATTAAACATATTTCCCTTGTAAATGACCCAGTCTCGGGTATGTCTTTATTAGGAGCAGGAGAACAGACTAATATATATAGTCTGTTCTTTCTTAAACAAATTTTTCATTTGTTTAATGATGTTATTTGTTTAATAATTAGAGATATAGTAAGAGATGGAAATTCAAATACACTGATTAATTTTGAATGATAATGGGGAGATACTGATTAATTTTGAATAAGGAGGAGGGTGAAATCAAAGACAATTCCTACATTTTCAACTTAAATGACTGAGTGAATGCTGTGCCACCAAATGAAACAGAAAATATGTTTAAGGGAGTACACGGAAGTTCACATTTGCAGACATGAGTATTGATACCAACTGACACTTGAATTTAGGGTAGGAATACCAGATACAGGAGTTATCCTATGTAGTAGCGATACTGTCAACCACTGAGACTTCTCTTTGCTTTCAACTAACGTTTGAGTCACTTTTTGGAGTCAGAATTATTTGTTTAGTTACAACATATTCATAAATAATCTTGAATAATTTAGATTCACTTACCCAATTTTTAGTATACCGTGCTCTGCCTGAGGCAATTCCAAGTCGTTGGAAGAACACCTCAAAATCATTTCCAGATCCCAATTTGCTTATCCTTTTAGAGATAAAACGACAGAATTATTTCAAAGTAATTTGTTCATTAAGTACAGATTACATGTTCATTAAACTAAACTCCATTCTATTATAAATGTAATTTTAAACATACAGATTTAGACATGCAGCAAAAACATGAAAAGAATATTAATTTTCATCACAAAATATCTCCTTCTATGAGACTATTTTGTGTAGGAATGACTATTTTATGTCACATTTTGTTAAAGGTTTCTGAAGTTGGAAAACGTTTTCCTTAAGATTATTTCATTCCATTTATCATCTTTATCTGTTGTACATAAGAGAGTGAAAAGCAAATATTTTTCAGATAATTTGGACATAAATTTGCCCTTTATGATATAAATAATTTGTGCTGTTGACATCGATAAACTCAGAGTACTGAGATATTTATTCTTCTTCCCTTGCTTGTGAAGATACAACCAATGTTGAAGTGATGCTTGCATTTTATTACAGTAAGAAAATATTTGTGAACTATATGATATTCAGAAAAAGAATAATTACAAGGTGATGAGGTGACAGAAAAAATGAGAATTACTTTTCACCATTATCTCTATCAGGGGTTGAGCATCCCTTATCCAAAAATCCAAAATCTGTATCAAAATAGCTCATGCACCCCAAAAATATATACACCTACTACATACTCACAAAATTAAAGATAAGAAAATTTTAAAATGCTGCAAAATCCAAAAGTTTTAAGCACCTACACGACACTGAAAGGAAATGCTAACTGAAGCATTTCAGATTACGAATTTTCAGATTAGGGATGTTCAACCAGTAAGTATAATGCAAATATTCCAAAATCTTAAAAAAATCCAAAGTCCAAAATACTTCTCATCCCACACATTTCATATAAGAAATGACCAATGTATATAATCTGTTGAAATGTTCCATATGTATATATTACATATTCTAAAGACAAATCACGTTTTGATGTCCTGTAGATTTAACTACAAAACACACTGTAATATTTTATTTGTGAACCAAAGGAATGCTTTTCCTTTATCAGATTTTAGACCATTTTAAAGGTAATTTTCAGTTCATAATTGAAAGAAAATACGCTTTTATTTTCAAAACAATCCCACACTGAATTCAGTGGAAATTTCATTCATTTGTTTACCTGGGCATGCCACTGAATTCAGGGGAAGGACTTTTTTCAGTCCAACTTTCATAAAGAGATTTGCCTTCAAAGCCTTCATCAGGGCTTTCCAGCTACACAAATTAGAAGAAAAAAAAGAGAATACTTATAAGTCAGATATATTAAAAACTAGATGTCCATTAACCAGAAGTGAATAAGCCACAATTCAGCAAAAACAAGGGATGCTATCCATACATTAGCAGTCATCAAGAATTATAAGTTTCTGACAAATGGGAAAATACTCATGTTATTATATATAGGTGAACTATATTATAAAAATAAATGTATGAAGTGCATAGCATAAACATGCTACACCAAATTCATACCAAGCCACTGTCTTTAGATGAATGGCATAGTGTATGATCTTTTGTCTATTTTTCTGAATTAAAAGATACTACAATCAAAACAATTTATCCTCTCACAACAAAGAAAATAAAAAGAAGCAAGCTGGTTAAGGGAAAGTATTCAATTTAATATTGTTTCCTGCCAGTAGAGTTGCCAAAGTTATTCAATAATATACAATAAACTGCAATGTCTGTTCTTGTACCAGTATCACGCTGTTTTGGTTACTGTAGCCTCATAGTATAGTTTGATGTCTCCAGCTTTTTGTTCTTTTTGTTTAGGATGGCCTTGGTTATATGGGCTCTTTTATGGATCCATATGAATTTTAAAATAGATTTTTCAAATTCTGTGAAGAATGTCAATGATAGTTTAATAGGAATAGCACTGAATCTATAATTTACTTTGGGCAAGATGGCCATTTTGATGATGTTGATTCTATCCATGACCATGGAATGTTTTTCCATTTGAATATATGTCATCTCTGATTTCTAAGAGCAGTGGTTTGCAGTTCTCCTTGTAGAGATCTTTTACCTCCTGAGTAAGCTGTATTCATAGGTGTTTTATTCTTTTTGTGGTAATTGTGAATGGGTGTTAATTTGTGACTTGGCTCTTGGCTTGTCTGTTGTTGGTGTATAGGAATGTTAGCAATTTTTGCACGTTGATTTTGTATCCTGAGACTGCTGAAGTTGCTTAACAGCTTAAGAAGCTTTTGGGTTTTGGCAATGGAATTTCTCGGATATAGAATCATGTCATCTGCAAACAGGGATAGTTTGACCTCCTCTCTTTTTATATGAATGAGCTTTATTTTTTTGTCTTGCCTGATCACCCTGGCCAGCACTTCCAATACTATGCTGAATAGGAGTGATGACAGAACAAATACTTATTTTGTGTCAGTTTTGAAAGGGACTGCTTCCAGCTTTGGCCTATTCAGTATGACGTTGGCTGTGGGTTTGTCATATATGGCTCTTATTACTTTGAGGTATGTTCCTTCAATATCTAGTTTATTGATAGTTTTTAACATGAAGAGATATTCAATTTTATTGAAAGCTTTTTTTCTGTGTTTATTGAGATAATCATGTGGTTTTTGTTTCTAGTTCTGCCTATGTGATTAATCACATTTATTGATTTGCATATGTTGAATCAACCTTGCATCCCTGGGGTGAAGCCTACTTGATTGTGGTGGATAAGCTTTTTAATGTGCTGCTGGATTCAGTTTGCCAGTATTTTGTTGAAGATTTTTGCATCAGTATTCATCAAAGATATTGGCCTCAATTTTTTTTGTTGTTTTTGTATGTGCCAAGTTTTGGTTTCGGGATGATGCTGGTCTCACAGAATTAGTTAGGGAGGAGTCTCTCCTCCTAATTACTTTGAAATAGTTTCAATAGAAATAGTACCAGCCCTTCTTTGTACCTCTGGTAGAATTCAGCTGTGAATCCATTTAGTCCTCGGCTTTTTTTGGTTGGAAGGCTATTTATTACTGCCTCAGTTTCAGAACTCATGATCGGTTTGTTCAGGGATTCAATCTTTCTGGTTCAGCCTTGGGAGGGTGTAAGTGTCCAGGAATTTATCCCCTTTTTTCTTTTTCTTTTCTTTTTTTTGTTTTTGACATGGAGTCTCGCACTGTCGCCTGGGCTACAGTGCAATGGCGCGATCTTGGCTCATTGCAACCTCTGCCTCCTGGGTTCACCCGATTCTCCTGCCTCAGCCCCCCTAGTAGCTGGGATTACAGGTACCTACCACCACACTCAGCTAATTACTATTTCTTCTTGATTTTTTAGTTTATGTGCATAGAGGTGTTTATAACATTCTCTGAGGTTTGTATTTCTGTGGGGTCAGTGGGAATATTCCCCCTTATCATTTCTGAGTGTGTTTATTTGAATCTTATCTCTTTTCTTCATTAGTCTAGCTATCACTCTATTTTATTAATTTTTTCTCAAAACATCAGCTCCTGGATTCATTAATATTTTGAAGGGTTTTTCACATCTCTACCACGTTCAGTTCAGCTGTGGTCTTGGTTATTTCTTGTCTTCTGCTAGCTTTGGGGTTTGTTTTTGTTCTCTAGTACACTTAGTTTTGATATTAGGTTGTTAGCTTGAGATCTTTCTAAGTTTTTTTTTTTTTTTTTGATGGAGTCTTGCTCTGTTGCCCAGGCTGGAGCGCAGTGGCATGATCTCAGTTCACTGCAACCTCCACCTCCCAGGTTCACATGTTCTCCTGCCTCAGCCTCCCGAGTAGCTGGGACTACAGGCGCGTGCCACCACACCACATTCGGATAGTTTTTTGTATTTTTAGTAGAGACGAGGTTTCACCATGTTAGTCAGGATGGTCTCCATCTCCTGACCTTGTGATCCGCCCTCCTCGGTCTCCCAAAGTGTGGGATTACAGGCGTGAGCCACCGCGCCCGACCAGATACTTCCTTTTTTTTTTTTTTTTTTTTTTTTTTTGAGACGGAGTCTTGCTCTGATCGCCCGGGGCTGGAGTGCAGTGCCGACCCTCAGCTCACTGCAAGGGCTCACTGCAAGCTCCGCCTCCCGGGTTCACGCCATTCTCCTGCCTCAGCCTCCGGAGTAGCTGGGACTACAGGCGCCCGCCACCTCGCCCGGCTAGTTTTTTGTATTTTTGGTAGAGACGGGGTTTCACCATGTTAGCCAGGATGGTCTCGATCTCCTGACCTCGTGATCCACCCGTCTCGGCCTCCCAAAGTGCTGGGATTACAGGCTTGAGCCACCGCGCCCGGCCCCGACCAGATACTTCTAACTTTTAATGTGGTCATCTAGTGCTATACTTTTCCCTTTTAATTCTGCCTTAGCTGTGTTCCAGAAGTTCTGGTATGTCATATCTTTGTTCTCATTAGTTTCAAAGAACTTCTTGATTCCTGCTTTTATCTCATTATTTACCCACAAGTCATTCAGGAGCAGGTTATCCAATTTCCATGGAATTGCATAGTTTTGAGTGAATTTCTTACTCTTGATTTTGAATTTGATTGCATGGCGGTACAAGAGATGTTTTTAATTTCAGTTCTTTTGCTTTTGGTGAGGAGTGTTTTACTTCCAATTATGTGATCAATTTTAGAGTAAGTGCCATGGGCTGATGAGAAGAATGTATATTCTGTGGTTTCTGGGTGGAGAACTTTGTAGATATCTATCAGGTCCATTTGATCAAGTACTCAGTTCAGGTCCTGAATATCTTTGTTAATTTTATGTCTTGAAAATTAATTACTATTTTCAATTGGCCATTAAGGTCTACCACTATTATCGTGTGGGAGTCTAAGTTTCTTTGAAGGTCTCTAAGAACTTGCCTTATGAATCTAGGTGTTCCTGTGTTATGTGCATATATATTTAGGACAGTTAGCTCTTGTTGTTGAATTGAAGCCTTTACCATTATGTAATGCCCTTCTTTGTCCTTTTTCATCTTTGTTGGTTTAAAGTCTGTTTTGTCAGAAACTAGAATTGCAACCCCTGCATTTTTCTGTTTTCTATTTGCTTGGTAGATTTCCCTTCATCTATTTATTTTGATCTATGTGTGTCATTGCATGTGAGATGGGTCTCTTGAAGACAGGATACCAATAGGTCCTGGTTCTTTATCCAGCTTGCCACTCTATGTTTTTTAACTGGTGTATTTAGCCCATTTACATATAAGATTAGCATTGATATGTTTGGATTCAAACCTGTCATCATGATGTTAGCTGGTTATTTTGCAGACTTACGTGATTGCTTTATAGTCTCACTGGTCTGTATACTTCGGTGTGTTTCTGTTGTGACCGGCAACAGTCTTTCCTTTCCATATTTAGTGCTTCTGTCAAGAACTCTTGTAAGACAGGTCTGGTGGTAACAAATCCCCTCAGCATTTGCTTTTCTTAAAAGAATCTTATTTCTCCTCTACTTATAAAGCTTAATGTGGTCGGATATGAATTTCTGGATTGGAATTTCTTTTTTCTAAGAATGTTGAACATTGGCCCCCGATCTCTTCTGGCTTGTAGGGTTTCAGCTGAGAGATCCACTGTTAGTCTGATGGGCTTCCCTTTGTAGGTGACCTGGCCTTTCCCTCTAGCTGCCTTTAACATTTTTTCTTTCATTTTTGTCCTTAGAGAATCTGATGATTGTGTGTCTTGGGGATCATCTTCTCAAGGAGTGTCTTACTGAGGTTCTCTGCATTCCCTGAATTTGAATGTTGGCCTGTCTAGCTATGTTGGGAAAGTTCTCATGGATTATGTCCTGAAATATGTTTTCCAAGCTGGTTCCATTCTTCCCATCTCTTTCATGTACACCAATCAGTCATAGATTCGGTCTCTTTACATAATCACACATTCCTTGGAGGTTTTGTTCATTGCTTTTTCTCTATTCTTGCCTGCCTGTATTATTTCAGAAAAACAGTCTTAAAGCTCTAAGATTCTTTCCTTCACTTGGTCTACACTGCTATTAATACTTGTGATTGCATTGTGAAGTTGCTGTAGTGTGTTGTTCAGCTGTATTCATTTCTATACTGGCTTTTTTACTGTCAGTTCCTGCAATATTTTAACATGAATTTTAACTTCCTCGAATTGGGTTATAACACACTCCTTTAGCTCAGTAAACTTTGTTTCTATCCATATTCTGCATTCTATTTCTGTCATTTCAGGCACCTCAACCCGGTTCCGAACCCTTGCTGGAGAAGTGATGCAGTCATTTGTAGGAAAGAGGGCACTCTGGCATTTTGAGTTTTCAGTGTTCTTGTACTGATCCTTTCTCATCTCTGTGGGCTCATCTGCTTTCAATCTTTGAGGTTGGTGACCTTTGGATGGAGCTTTTTCTTTTCTTTTTTAAACAGTCTAGCCACTTTTCTGCAGGGCTGCTCTGTTGTGCTGGGGGTTTGACTCCAATCCCTAGTTGCCTTAGATTTTACAGTACCTGGAGGAATCATCAGTGAAGGCTATGAAACAGCAAAGAATGCAGCCTGCTCCTTACTCTGGGACCTCCATCCCAGAGAGTCATAGACGTGTTGCCGGCCTGAACAGACCTGTAGGAGGTTGCTGGAGACCCCATTGGGAGGTCTTACCCAGACAGGAGGAAAAGGATCAGGGACCCAGTTAAAAAAGTAGTCTAGCTACATTTTTGTAGAGCAACTATGCTGTGGTGGGGGTCCACTTCAGCCCTTGGTTGTCTTGGACACTCCTAAGTCTGAAACCTGGAATGGCTAAGTCACCCAAATAGCAAAGATGGTGGTCTTCCCCTCCTGGGAGCTCCATCCTGGGGTGTCCTAAAACCTCTCTCAGCCAGAGAACACCAGTGGGGGTAGCCAGAAACCCTGGTTGGGAGGCTCCACCCGTTGATGAGGAACGCAGCTGGGGACCTGCTTTATAAAGCAGTCTGGCCACATTTTTGTGGGGCCTCTGTGCTGTGCTGGGGTACTGCTTCCACCCCTAGTCATCTTGAGCTCTCCAAAGCCTAAAGGTTGGAATGGTTAAGCCACCCAAACAGCAAAGATGGCAGCCCACCCCTCTATCTCCACTCCCAGCTCCCCCCACCACCCAAGAGCTCTTTCCCAGGTAGGCGCAACACTGCTACCCGTGGCTGGCTGGAAATCCAAGCCCGTGGGTCTTATCCTGTGAGATGCTGTAGAACTGGGGCCTGCAGACCATTGCGGCTCAGGCCCCTGAATTCAGCCTCTTTTTTATGGGTATGTATGAGTGTCTAACCTCCTGCTTTGCTGGAGTTGCAGCTGCTTTTGCTATGAAGCCTGCAAAGCTGGAATATCTAAAGCTCCTGTGTCTCCATGCATGCCTGAGTGGCTGCTCTGCTAAGACTCCATGCAGCTGTGTGTCAGACTGAAGGCCCTGGTGGGGTGGGTTCACAAGGGTATCTGCTGACCTAAGGGCTGCAAAGATCCATGGAAAAAGCATGGTTTCTTGGGGTTGCACATTCACTCATCATTTTCCTGGATGGGGGAGGTTCCCTTGACTCTGTCATTTCCGGGTAGGCTGTCATTGTGCCTTGCTTTTCTCCATTCTCCTTTGGTTGGGTTGTTTCCTTGATTAGTCCCAATGCGAGTACCTGTTCATTTCAGTTGAAGGTGCTGTATTTACTTGCCCCTTCCCTTTCTCTTTGTGAGAGCCACACACCATAGCTGCTTCTAGTCAGTCATCTTGGTGACTCCTCCATTCCATTCTTTTGAAACCAAAGCTTAATGGCATTTAAATTTTATTTATAATCCCTATCTGAAAAAAAGTAATTGTGGTCTCATCTAGCCTCTGTTCCTGGAAGCCAGCACCTGGTATTCTTATGAATATTCTTTCTCAATCATTTAGAACATTTAATGATTCCTGTGTCCTGAATTAATTGGTATCACTATACTGAAGAGTATGAACAAGTTTTTAAATTAAGGAATTGAGCCATAGGACCAAGTCTTGGTTCGGCTACTGTACAAGTTATGTGTGACTTTGGTGGCCAGTGTTCTTTGAGCTCAGTTTCACTGTTTTAAGAATGGAGATGGTAGACATGATGCTACTCATGGGCTACCTCACAGTGGTGTGGTGAGAAATAAGGCAATCTGTATAAACAGTTTACTAGATGTGATGGTCTGTGGAGATGGGATGTCATATTTGTTATATGAAAAGAAGACAATAAGTTATAAAACAACACCAATGTTTAACATAATAATACCTCAAGAAAACATCACTCGTAGAACTTATATACCTCTTTTGTTAGGTTGTATACCAAGCTGTACATCAGTGGTGTACAATCAACTCTCAGAGTGTAGTTTCCTGAAAAATAAGAATAGATTTTAAAATTTAATTTCTTTCTGTTATTATTTTCTTCAAAGACCACTGCTAACTTCCTAGCCAGAATGTTGTTTTAAAACCAGATTTCAACTATAACTCTCCAATGGCTTCCCACCTAACTCTGTAAATTCCATCATCCTCACCAAAGCCCACAGTGCCATATATGAAACCCCAGGTCACCTCTCAAAATCTGCATTTTACATTCTGCCCAAGAATACTCCTCACCATCTTTGCACACACTACCCTTTCAGCCTGGAACAGTATTCTGAATTATATCTGCATGACTTAGTCCTCCTCTGGTCTAATGTCACGTTTTCTGAGAGATTTCCCCTATCACCCTACCTAAAATAGCACTCTGTTACCCCCTAATTTTAGCCACTCTCTCTTTTAACCTTGGCTCATGTTTCTCCATATTACTCATCTATTTAACATAAAACATATTAAGTACTCGTCTTTTTTTCATTGGCCCTCCAACTAGACGATAAGTCCCCTGGGAGAAGGTGCACTCTTTTGTTTGCTGCCATACCCCAGTGCTTAGAACAATCCTAGAATTTAGCATTTGACCAATCAATATTTGTTGGGACAATGAATTTGTGAACCAGGTGCTCTTCTTAGAGTTTCAGTCCCCATTCCTCAGGAGGTCAAGGGCTCGTGGTTGTGACAATCAAGTGAAGCACCCAGGAGAGGTGTTCTTGGGGAGCCAAGACAGCACAGGGAGGGGTTGCTGACTTAGGAGGAGTTTTGGGGGAGGCAAGTCAAGACAGCATCACAAACTTGGAGAGCGGACTCTTGAACTGGGTTTTCTAGAACCGGGACACATTTGGGGTGGGGGTGGGGGGGAATGGTATTTGCAGCTAAGGGCATAGCCTGTGCAAATGCCCAGAAATGTAAAAGCACATGAAACACACAGAGGATGGCAACTAGGTTTTATCTCAAAGCCTAAGATCCATGCTTGAGAACAGTAAAAGTTGAGGCTTTTAAAATAGTGACACCTCAGCAGACTTGTTTATGGAACTTAAAAATTTGATATTAGAATTCTAAAATTCATCTGGAAGAATAAATATCTACAAACAGCCAATGTGATTTTTAAAACAGAAGTGCTTATAAGAGTGGAAATGGGGAGGGGAATAGTTTGGCAGCATTTATAACAATTTAAATGCACATATCCTAGAACCAAATAAATATACTTGTAGCTCTCCACTCTCTCCTCACATTATACAGAAAAATCATGCAAATAAAAGAATATTAACTACAACAAACTGAAACCATCTGTCCAGCAGCTAGAGAATTGATACAGAATTTGTCCTATTAAATACAATGTAGATTTTTCTTGTCTGGTGGTAGTGCTTGTTTTTTAAGTGAAACAGATATGTGCTGATATGGAAAGCTTTTCATAACGTGTTGCTGAATGAAAAATGCAAGTTGTAGAACCATTTAGCTGTAATATATACCAAATACCTGTACAAGGTGGTGAGAGACAAAAGAGT
This sequence comes from Rhinopithecus bieti, assembly GCF_001698545.2. Taxonomy (NCBI): domain Eukaryota; kingdom Metazoa; phylum Chordata; class Mammalia; order Primates; family Cercopithecidae; genus Rhinopithecus; species Rhinopithecus bieti. The sequence goes on along the minus strand of NW_016808858.1, from coordinate 1,824,039 downwards.
GTAGTGGTTAGAAGGGTAAAGTTGGAACAGACCAGTCTGATTTGAGTCTAAGCTCAACCCTTCACTAGCTGTGTGACCTTGGGAAAGTTACTTAACTTCTCTGAGTGGCAGTTTCTTCTTTTATACAAAAGAGGCAATAAAAGTATTTACCTACTTATCTCAGAGAGTTATGGTGATTACTGAATAATTTTTGTACATGTAAAACACCTGAGATAGCACCCACTACACTCTTGGTGCTTTGTGGAGCTAAATTCTATATATTAATGCCAACATGATGGAAACGCCCAAAACTGAGTACAGTAGTACCTTTGGAGAGAGGACTAAGTTTGAGAGTAGTTTGCATTGGGGAGTTTTGCTTTATTTGTAAATTTTACATTTTAACATTAGAAATTTCAGAATATATGATTATTGGTATTATTTGAGAAAGAAACATTAATACAATGTAAAAATATAAAACAAAGTGAAATGAATGGTGTCCCAATCATATAGTGCCTCCTGTCCTTTGTTCTCGATTTTGAAAATTATAGAGACACAATGAAGCAATTTCAAACCAGGGATGACATAAGTAGCAAAGCTTAATGAGTTTTTAAAATACATTAAAATATCAAATCTTAAAAAACTATGGCCAAGTATGGTACCACACACCTGTTGTCCCAGCTACTTGGGAGGCTGAGGGGGGAGGATCAATTGAGCTCAGGAGTTTGAAACCACTCCGGGCAATACTACAAGATCTCATTTCAAAACAACAAGAACAAAAAAGAAAAAACAAACAAACAAACAAAAAAACTATCAATAAAGACAAGGTTATTCTACATTTCAAGAAAATATATTTGGAGTATTTATTCTTGGTGGGTAAATATATATATATATA
>NW_016808858.1:1804585-1819705 GCF_001698545.2 Rhinopithecus bieti | reverse complement strand
CTCACTCATGGGTGGGAACTGAACAATGAGATCACTTGGACTCGGGAAGGGGAACATCACACACTGGGGCCTATTATGGGGAGGAGGGAGGGGGAAGGGGGGAGGGATTGCATTGGGAGTTATACCTGATGTAAATGACGAGTTAATGGGTGCTGACGAGTTGATGGGTGCAGCACACCAACATGGCACAAGTATACATATGTAACAAACCTGCGCTTGTGCACATGTACCCTAGAACTTAAAGTATAATAATAAAAATAAAAAAAAATACAAAGATTAGCTGGACATGGGCACTTGCCTGTAGTCCCAGCTACCAAGGAGACTGAGGTTGAAGGATCACTTGAGTCTGGTAGGTCAAGACTAGTGAGCCATGATTGCTCCAGGCACTCCAGCCTGGACTGCAGAGTGAGACCCTGACTCAAAACAAGCCAGCAAACAAAGAAAAAAACAGAAAAAGGAAAGGAAAATGTAAATGCCAATGTAACTCCATCAAGGTCTCACGCTCCAAGTGTTGACATGGCAAATTTACTAATACACTAAAGAAAATATTCTAAAAAATCCCCCCTTCATTCATTTAGTCCTTTATTTTTTGCAACCGTGCCACAAATATTTATTTAATAAGACATTAGGAATCCAGGAGTGAATAAGCAAGATACTGTCTGTTCCTTGTTAAAGAATACAGTCTATTACTTGTAAAACAAATAATTAATAATGACAGTTATGAGTGCCACAAAGACATGTCTTCCCTGAAAAAGTAACATTTCAAAGGAAGGTCTAAGGATAAGGATTAAACAGGTAAAGAGGTGTTGAAGAGCAATCTGATGTAGAGAACAGGAGTGCAATGGCTGGGATGTTGCATATGGTCAAGATACAGACATATTAGTGGAGCTGGACTGTAGTGACAATGGACTCTTTCATTTTCATGGAAATCAATCTGAGATTTCCTTTAGTTTGGTCCTTTGCTTATTAAAAATATTTCCATTCTTCAAAGTCAGCCTCAAATGCCTATCCCATTTCTCAAGCCTTTTCTGAAGTTTCTATTATTCTCTCCTCTGAACTCCCAGAGTGGTTTGATCCTACCCTTTCTAAAGTACCTGCATATAATTATAATTCAAGATTGATTTTGTATATTATCTATACTGAGTGTGCCACCACACCCAGCTAATTTTTGCATTTGTAATAGCTATGGGGTTTTACCACGTTGGCCAGGCTGGTTTCGATATCCTGACCTGAAGTAATCCACCCACTTCAGCCTCCCAAAGTGCTGCAATTACAGGTGTGAGCCACCGCACCCCACAAATGATACTTTTTCCTACATCATTCTAAATTATAAAACTTTTAGGTCCCTGACTTAATCATTCAACAGATACTTACTAATTTCCTGCCATATATAAAAAGAAATCTGCCAGATGAAGCTAATCAAAGAATGCTGCTTTTCTGAATTAGTACTCTATACTTCAAAACAAACAAAAAAAAAAAAGTAAGAAAAGAAAACAAAAGGAAAAGGAAAGGAAAGAAGAAAAGAAAAACTTGCTCACCTAGGCCTCACCCAACTCTCAACTAGGGTTCACACACTGCTTTCTGTCAGAGGTTGCAGTAGACTCCCCAACCACATGTTAATACATAGCCTCCCTTGTTAGTGCATAATTTATTAACTAGACTGCTGCTCCTAGTTTAATCACATCTTTTCTTATGAGACCAACAATATTCACCTTCTATAGATGAATCAGCATTAATATAAGCCACGCCACGCTCTTGAAGGAGTCTTGAATTCTCCTATAAGAAAAAGGAAAACGATAAAGTTATAACCCACTCTCCCTCCTCCACAAAATGCACATCTACATTTAACAATTTAACGTATGTAGACTTCTAATTGAGCTGATCCATATTAATGACAAATTTGACATAAGAAATTCTCATAAAAGAGCTGCTTTGAAAGAATTTGAATCAAGATTACTGGTAGTAAACAACAAGCAAAACTTGTTAAAAACTAATATTTAAGATGAAACTGTCCATATACTTATGGTAAGTAGAAAGGAGTTAATTTCTTAACCATACTGTAGTTTATCCTTCAAAAAATTTTCTTAGCAAACATGAATGACCTGAGACTTTTCAGTGAAGATCTTTCTATAAACATCTCATTATTTAAGCAGAAAATCTTATCTGGTTCATATAGAATGAAGGTATTTTAAGTTTATGAAATTTCAAGTTAAATTTCATATTATGAAAAATAAGTGAACTTAAGTCATCGCCTGACCACGAAGTCAGGTTCTCCTGTAGGATGGCACCATCTCCTGGTCAATATTGATAATTGCACATTTTTAGAATAACACATAGCAAAAGTTTTTTTGAGATATCATTGTGGATTCTGAGTCTTTAAAATATGTAATTTCATAAGCATTCTGACTATAAGATAAAAAATGAAAAAAAAATGCACTGTAAGTGAAAAAAACAATTTGAAAGACACAAATCACACCATCAAAATATTTAGGTTCTTCCAGATATTGGCATAATTCTTTCTTATAAAACTTTCACTAGGTCTACAAGAACACCATTTACTTTTTCAAAGAAAATTAAAGTTTACTGGGCTTCACACAGTATCTGGAGCATGACAGGAGCCAATAAGTATTTACAGCATGACTGGAAATTAATGGAATAAATATTGACCTTGCATATATTTACCTTATAGCTAATGTTTCTGTTATATAAAGCCAACAATACATGCAGGTAAAAGTACTTTTCAAAGGGCTTAGTAAATATTCGGTGGTGGAAATTTCTGCCTTACTTTTAACATAATTTAATATAGAGAGAGTCATTATGAATTAAGAAAGATAAATGAAAAGGATACCTTACAGCCAGGCGTGGTGGCACACGCCTGTAATCCTAGCACTTTGGGAGGCCGAGGCAGGCAGATCACTTAAGCTCAGGAGTTCAAGGCCAGCGTGGCCAACATGGCAAAACCCTATCTTACTAAACATACAAAAATTAGCCAGGTGTGGTGGTCTGTAATCCCAGCTATTTAGGAGGCTGGGGCAGGAGAATCGCTTGAACCAGGGATGCTGAGGTTGCAGTGAGCAGAAATCATGTCACTGTACTCCAGCCTGGGCAAGAGTGAGACTCCATCTCAAAAAAAGAAAAAAAGGTATTTAGCTTTAGGAGATATTTTGGAAAGTGTAATAGAATCATGATAGAAATCAAACATGATACAGGAGAATTTGACTTCGTGGTCAGGAAATAGAGACAATTTAACTTCATATTTTTAATAAATGTGAAATAGTTTCATTCCCTTCGAATCAGAGAAGAGTCTCCATTTAAATGGCATGTTTATGGGAAGATATTCACGGAAAAGTCTGTTAGGTCGTTCATGTTTGCTAAGACAATATTTTGAAGAACAAACTGCAGTATGGTTAAGAAACTGACTCGTTTTGATGTTTGGTTTCTAGCATATCTGCTTATTTACTCTCATACTCCCAGGAAATAAAGATAATTTTGACAATTGACATTAAGTGGCTCTTAAAAGTTCAAACAAAACTTAGTTCTTTAGCAAGAGATTTTTATTGCTGATTTTTGAACAAGAATATGTTGCTTCAGGTTTTGGGGGAAAAAATTTTTTGAATATTTTCTTATTATATTCATTTCATATTTTTACTTGCTTGGCAAATAAGTCCTGGCTAATTTATTTTATAAAAATTTATATTATAGCACATTATCAACTAACCTCTGCCCATTCAGTAGANAGCAAGAGATTTTTATTGCTGATTTTGAACAAGAATATGTTGCTTCAGGTTTTGGGGAAAAAATTTTTTGAATATTTTCTTATTATATTCATTTCATATTTTACTTGCTTGGCAAATAAGTCCTGGCTAATTTATTTTATAAAAATTTATATTATAGCACATTATCAACTAACCTCTGCCCATTCAGTAGAGCCAAGAAGACCAAATTCTTCTGCATCCCAGCTTGCAAACAAAATTGTTCTTCTAGGTCTCCACCCTAAAATATATGTGTATATATAAATGCTAGAAAAAAATTCATAATGTACCCAGGACACTACCAAGCCCAGATGGAAAAAAACAAAACAAAACAAAAAAAAGTCATTGATTGTTTGGGAAGGGCGAATTGTGGTAAAAATCTTTACTTACGTAATTTTCTTTTGTAAGATTTTAAAAAGTTGTCAATACAAAATAGTACAATTACATAGAAATGGGGGGAAATGTGACAGTAAAGATCTTGCAAGATCATAAAACAATCTAATAGGTTTATAATAATTGGCTATGCATAGGAAGTCATTGGTGGTCTGCAACTGCCTAGAACAAAGAAAGAAATTTCTAGATGTGTTCGGTCTTCTGAAAGCAGATATAACTGAAAGAAAATCCTTTAAAATTCTTTCCTGTTGTTCTGACATCAAATAAACAATTGTTCAATATCAGCTGGTCATATGATTTCACTCCATTCTCTGCCAGAATTAATCAATAAGGGCTCAGTTAGCAACAGCAATGTTTGCTGTTGCTGAAAACCACATAATTCAATAGAGGGGTGATGTGTCTTGGAGGTTATAAACACTGACCTTGGAGTTAAGGCAAGATCTTGTTTCAAACCCTGGTTCTCTCACTAGCAGCACGACTAAGGGAAAGTTATTCAAACCTACTAAACTTCCATTTCTTCATCTGTATACCAGGAACAAGAGAGTAAAGATGAAGACACCACTTGATTGTGGGAGGATTAAATGGAATAATGTTTAGAAAGCACTGAGTAGGTGCCCCAAAAATTGTGAGTACTCATCATCTTAGTAAATATTCATGTGTGCTTAAGAATGTATATACTATAGCTGTTGACGCTAGTCTTTTGTTTTTGTCAATAGTGTTATTCAAATTTCCTATTATTATTCATCAGCATTCCATTTCTTTGGCATATTTTGTAATTGTCACAGTGATGTTTTGTATAGTTACCACAGGGATTTCCTAGCAAAATCATGAAACATTTTTGTAATAAAATTAAACACTACCTACTTCGTGAATTATGTAAATTTAGGTCTCCATTGTTTTGTTTTTTTTTTTTTTTTCAAATATAAGATAGCTGTGTAGAAAAAAGAACTGAGCACCTTTACATTTCATTTTAAATAGAGACATCATGGTTTTGTGGACTGGTAGTCAGAAATTTGAGTTTAAACCCTGATTCTCTTATTCTGCCACATGCTAGCTACATAATCCTGGGGAAACTACCGAATTCTCTAAACCTTGGTTAACTTATCTGTTACATGAGAAGATAAACAAATATGTCCTCTCCCTAGTTGCTATGACTTCAAAGTACATAGGACATATAAAAACAGTTTCTCAAAAAAAGTAAATACTATGCAAACAACATATATTATTGTTTTTATTGTAGCTACAAATATATAGATTATATTTTACAGCCCCCAGACACCTTGTTTGCAGGGTCAATAAAGAGAATGAACTTCCTGCTCTCAATGTGTAATTATTATGTTAAAGAGCAAACATTTGAACTAAATTTTACTTTGGCTATCATATGAAGATTCTAAAATGGCTAAAGTGATGATGTTATGAGTATAAACCTAATTTTGGTGAGAGCACACCAGTGCTCAGGGTATGAGAATACAGATTCCAAACTTTTGACAGAATCCCATTAGACCTAAGACCAGTATTTCTCTGAACAGAACATCTATCTCCTTAATTACTCCATACATTTAACCTGAGGTCTGGGGTTAGAAGAGACTGAGGAACATCTGCTTACAGTCTCTAACTAGGAAGCTTTGGCTTATAATCTAATTTCAGTGTGTTTTCTCTAGTGATGTAACCTATCTGCATCTTCTTAGTTGCAAAGAAAAACCATTAACAGTATAATTCCTTTATTTCAGATTATCACTTAATACATAAATATCAATAATATAAATGTTATATAAATAAATGCAAAAATAAATAATATAATTAGCCGGGCGCGATGGCTCAAGCCTGTAATCCCAGCACTTTGGGAGGCCGAGACGGGCGGATCACGAGGTCAGGAGATCGAGACCATCCTGGCTAACACGGTGAAACCCGCCTCTACTAAAAAAATACAAAAAAACTAGCCGGGCGAGGTGGCGGAGGCCTGTAGTCCCAGCTACTCGGGAGGCTGAGGCAGGAGAATGACGTAAACCCGGGAGGCGGAATTTGCAGTGAGCCGAGATCCAGCCACTACACTCCAGCCTGGGCGACAGAGTGACTCCGTCTCAAAAAAAATAAATAAATAATAAATAAAATAAAAAAATAAATAATACAATTAACCAACCAATATTAAAAATTGTATTGGTATTTTTACCAAACACATGTAATGGCTGAAGTAGTATTTTATACTCCCTTTACCGAAGACTAAACTGAGACTCAGATAGATTGGCTTTTTCGCTGTTGGTTTGTATTACCTTCCTTTTTCAGCGTTCCAAAGCTCCTCACAATTTCATGAACAACAGCTGCTCCACTCTGAGGGTCAATACCACCAAACACCCATGAGTCCCGGTGACCTCCCAGAATGATGTATCTGTCTAGAAAGCATCGATACAAGACTATTTGTCATTTTGGGTCAATAAAAGAGTAAATTGCAAATAACTCAATAGCATCTAAATACAAAGCACTCATTACTCAAAAAAAAAAAAAAAAAAGGCTAGATTCCCTAAGATTTGTGAAAATATATTATTTCTGATTTTAATATGTGTTTCTGCTATCTGAGAAAGCATAAATGTGATAAAGCAAATATATATTTCAATGTATTACTATGATTATAAGTACTACATATAAGTAATTAAGCTGAATGTTACCCTTATTCACATTTTTTGTAATTCTCTATTACTCCTCTCTTACCTAACTTACCACTTTCTAATATATTCAAAATAAGGGAACATAGTGGCCACATAGGAAGTTCTCCAATTCCTATTCTTTCTATTCAGTTTTTAAGGTACAGCTCAAATATTTTCTCCCTCTATGAACCTTTTTTATTTTCTATAGAAAAGGGAATTTCTCTGCCTACCCAGCTCTCAGGAGTAATAAAGCATTGATCACCCTTAAGTATATGGCTCCCTTCACAAACTGTGAGCTCTTTGTCTCGGGTCTGTGTCTTCTTTTGTCTCCCCATCTCCAATGCTTATCACAGAGCTGGCACAAAATAGGTACTCAGTATTATTCAGTAATAGCCACTTATATACTACTTAGTACTCATTAGAATATGCAAACAACAAGGATATCAATATTCTTGATCTAAAATAAATCACTGCTTGTAAGAAACATGCATTTAATATGTTTAACATACATTTAATAGTATCTGTTTTGGTAAGAAATATAGAACCAAATAGTTCATAAGAAACTGAGGCTTCATGAACTAAGACTATGTATAAAATGTATTAATTAGTAGATCATCTGAACTTCTATGGAAATTATATGTCCATATATTTTATCAGTGGCTTTAGTTGTGGAAAATAAAACTATGCAAAGGATTCATTAATATAAGATTACCTTAATTTTCTAAGAGTGTGATTTTTATATAGATGTCTATAGTTATCATGAAGATATTTCCCTATGCAAAATATATAGTAAAAAAAAAATTCAGAAAACTCAGAAAAAAACACATCTTTCCCTACCCTGCTTCCCTTGATCCTTTAATTGAGGCCTGCACAATTTATCATTTGCCTTGGTCATCTGCCCAGCCTAGCACCAAACATTCACTTTTCTTCACCACCTGTACCACAATACAAAATTATTTCATATTTATTTATTTTGTTTTTAGGTGAGTTCCACTGGTTTTCTTTGCTCGTTTGTTTGTTTGTTTTGATTCACTTTGCACTCCCAGAGGTTGGCAGTATCCAGCACATAACAGTTAGTTGATCAATATTTGCTAAGCAAATGATTCCTTTACCTGGTTCCACTGCTCCTCTGAGAGTACCTATCACATTGTAAATTCTTGTCACTTCACTGGTAGAGTGGATGTGCATCTTGACTTTTCTAATGCAAAGATAAAAGACATTCTTTAAAAAAAAAAAAAAACTGGTTAACAGATTAACACTATAAGGGTTAAGGGAATTTCCCCTCTGCCTTTGAAGGTTCAAATCTGGTAAAATAAACTGAAAATCTATTAACAGGAGAAAAGGCAAACTTATTAACACACCAGTGTATACAGGAGCCAAACAAAATGTGAGACTCAAACAAAGGCCAAATAGCTGAAGTTTAACTGGCACCCTCTTCACAGGGGAGGGGGAAGTGGAGGACTGCAGGTGGTTTTGAGGGGTGGTAAATGGTTTTCAAGAGAGTTAAATGGACCGGAAGAGCAGGCAATAGTTTATAAACAATTCTCTTTGGAACTTGAATGGAACTAGGGAACAGTCAACAGCTTGTGACAAGGCCTGTGTAGATAAAGTGGTGTGCCTCAGTCTTCCTTCCTATTATATGAGTTCAATCTTCCCTGGTCAGTAAAATTTCAGGGAGGGGAAGAAAAGTCATTGTCTTCCTTCTGCAGGGGCTTCACATAAGGGAACTTCAGAGAGAAACTTCCACTCAGCTCTTGTAGGGTGAAGTAGGAGGTCAGAACTATTGATTCTGAAGCTGCATCTAAGGACTTTTATCCTTTAGATCAAAGTGCTCAGCATGCCAGAACACCATACTTCGGGTTATCCATTTTCTGAGTTCCAACAACACCCATAATTTTTAAATCTTCAATCTTGTTTAAAGATGTCTAATTGTTCACAGGCAAAAATTACACTGGTTCTAACTTGCAGTTTTGTTTCCTGCTGGTATTACATAAACTTTACTTTTTCTGTTATCCTCTATAGTATTTTTTCTTTTCTTTCTTTTTTTTTTTTTTTGAGATGGAGTCTGGCTGTGTTGCCCAGGCTGGAGTGCAGTGGGGTGATCTCAGCTCACTGCAAGCTCCGCCTCCCGGGTTCATGCCATTCTCCTGCCTCAGCCTCCCGAGTAGCTGGGACTACAGGCGCCTGCCACCACGCCCGGCTGTTTTTTTCTATTTTTAGTAGAGACGGGGTTTCACCGTGTTAGCCAGGGTGGTCTCAATCTCCTGACCTCGTGATCCTCCCACCTCGGCCTCCCAAAGTGCTCATATTACAGGCGTGAGCCACCGCGCCCGGCTGAGTATTTTTTTCTTTAAGGCTCTGCCTTAAAAGAGTTAAAATTAAAATAGTCTCTTAACTGTGTAGAAAAGTTTCCAGTAAAGCCAGGTCCAACATTGTAGGGCACTCTGAGACTTCCTCTCCAGCTGCTATCTGGTGGTGCTGAGCCACCCATTTTTCTGTTGGACACAAAAAAAAACATGATTAGCCACAAAAAAAAAAAAACCCTGAAGTAACACATTAAAATGTTAATGGATTCACTTTATTGAGAAGCTGCTCATAACATCTTTAATGAGTGCAAAGTGCTTTGAATATAATATGTCATTTAAACCTTATCACTATTCTGAGGAATTGCTTCCTCCACTTCACAGATGGGGCACAGGAGGCTTACAGATTAGATAACATGCCCAAAGTCATGCAACTAGTAAATGGTATAATTAAGATTCAAATTATTGATAAGAATTTGATCTGTGTTACCAGTAAATCTAAACGTGCTTTCCAGACATGTGCTGAAGAAAGAGCTTGATGTCTAACTCTCTGAAATTTTCCATTGTTATTTGTCTCACTGGTATATAGTTATTTTTTACAAAGTACTTTCATACACATCTACTAAGAAGACAGGAAGATCCTTTCTTTTGAAAGGATTTCATTTCAGAAGCCCCTAAAACTTCACGCTATTTTTTAAAATTCAGAAATAAAGATTCGGGCACACCACTCAGTGTATGTCATGGTCCCTGGTTATCTGTCAGCAGGTGACTGAGAAAGAAAACATGGTAATGTTTATGAAATGGTGGGGTTCTTGTAGTTTCACTTCAACATATCTGCCTTTACTGTATTAAGATGTTGGATTAACTCATTCTTGATTGGGGCATGTAAAACAATATACTTTTACTAAATAGCTACTGAGAGACAAATGTGTTTCCAGACAAACTTAAAAGACTGTTCAAACTGAATAATCTCTACCTTAATTGTAACTACATTTTATAAAATTCAGCTGTAAGGCAAAACAGACTTCTTTGGGCCTACCACGGGCATTTTGTTCCTGTTAAATGAATATTCCACACCTTAAACTGAGCTCCACTTAAATAATGGCCTGGAAAATAAATGTCATTATCTGATATTATACTGAGATGTTTAGTTCTGAAATCGAAAGTGGAGAATTTCAATCTGTCCTTTATGGCTTTCTCTGTGGTCACACACCCTTGTGCACTCCAGGCTGTGCAGTGGAGCACGCTCTGCTGTGTCCTGTTTTCTTCTGTGCCTGTACATAGGTGCTTGTTCCCTGTCTATGTGTTTGAGGAAATGTGAATAGCTCAACTTAACCTAGAATCTACTACACATGCAATAAGAAAACAAGCAATAAGATCACTTTCTCATGTAAAATTCATTAGAATTCATATCTCGTTTTAAAATGCTCTATCAACGTGTAAATAATCCCTCTCTTTTTTCCCTTTTCACTAAGGAGTTTGGATATTAAACATAATTTCAAGTAATGTATTATAAAATTTATTTAAACTATTTACAATAAAATGCCACGTATAAAGCATCAAGCAACATGAAGAGGCATTTTACATTGGTAGAAAGCATAATACATAGTCAAAACAGCAGAGTATTAAATATACAGAAAAGTTGCAAAAGTCAAGTAAAGAATATACATACACTTAATTATACATAAAATATTGACACAGGAGGGAGAAAGAAATTATTTAAGCAGATAATGGGGCAACAGAGTCCTTGGCAGAGTTTCCCTTCTAAAAAAAAGCAGCCCAAGAAATTATTATTATTTTTTCTAACAAAAGCAGCCTGAAAATGTAGCTGCAAACGTAGATTAGCAAGCTGAAAGTGCAGGGGAATGCCGGCAGCTGTGCCAATAGAAAAGGGCTACCTGCGATCAGGCGCGGTGGCTCACGCTTGTAATCCCAGCACTTTGGAAGGCCGAGGAGGGCGGATCACCTGAGGTCGGGAGTTCGAGATCAGCCTGACCAACATGGAGAAACCCCGTCTCTAAAAAAAACACAAAAATTAGCCAGGTGTGANATCTAAACGTGCTTTCCAGACATGTGCTGAAGAAAGAGCTTGATGTCTAACTCTCTGAAATTTTCCATTGTTATTTGTCTCACTGGTATATAGTTATTTTTTACAAAGTACTTTCATACACATCTACTAAGAAGACAGGAAGATCCTTTCTTTTGAAAGGATTTCATTTCAGAAGCCCCTAAAAACTTCACGCTATTTTTTAAAATTCAGAAATAAAGATTCGGGCACACCACTCAGTGTATGTCATGGTCCCTGGTTATCTGTCAGCAGGTGACTGAGAAAGAAAACATGGTAATGTTTATGAAATGGTGGGGTTCTTGTAGTTTCACTTCAACATATCTGCCTTTACTGTATTAAGATGTTGGATTAACTCATTCTTGATTGGGGCATGTAAAACAATATACTTTTACTAAATAGCTACTGAGAGACAAATGTGTTTCCAGACAAACTTAAAAGACTGTTCAAACTGAATAATCTCTACCTTAATTGTAACTACATTTTTATAAAAATTCAGCTGTAAGGCAAAAACAGACTTCTTTGGGCCTACCACGGGCATTTTGTTCCTGTTAAATGAATATTCCACACCTTAAACTGAGCTCCACTTAAATAATGGCCTGGAAAAATAAATGTCATTATCTGATATTATACTGAGATGTTTAGTTCTGAAATCGAAAGTGGAGAATTTCAATCTGTCCTTTATGGCTTTCTCTGTGGTCACACACCCTTGTGCACTCCAGGCTGTGCAGTGGAGCACGCTCTGCTGTGTCCTGTTTTCTTCTGTGCCTGTACATAGGTGCTTGTTCCCTGTCTATGTGTTTGAGGAAATGTGAATAGCTCAACTTAACCTAGAATCTACTACACATGCAATAAGAAAACAAGCAATAAGATCACTTTCTCATGTAAAATTCATTAGAATTCATATCTCGTTTTAAAATGCTCTATCAACGTGTAAATAATCCCTCTCTTTTTTCCCTTTTTCACTAAGGAGTTTGGATATTAAACATAATTTCAAGTAATGTATTATAAAATTTATTTAAACTATTTACAATAAAATGCCACGTATAAAGCATCAAGCAACATGAAGAGGCATTTTACATTGGTAGAAAGCATAATACATAGTCAAAACAGCAGAGTATTAAATATACAGAAAAGTTGCAAAAGTCAAGTAAAGAATATACATACACTTAATTATACATAAAATATTGACACAGGAGGGAGAAAGAAATTATTTAAGCAGATAATGGGGGCAACAGAGTCCTTGGCAGAGTTTCCCTTCTAAAAAAAAGCAGCCCAAGAAATTATTATTATTTTTTCTAACAAAAAGCAGCCTGAAAAATGTAGCTGCAAACGTAGATTAGCAAGCTGAAAGTGCAGGGGAATGCCGGCAGCTGTGCCAATAGAAAAGGGCTACCTGCGATCAGGCGCGGTGGCTCACGCTTGTAATCGCAGCACTTTGGAAGGCCGAGGAGGGCGGATCACCTGAGGTCGGGAGTTCGAGATCAGCCTGACCAACATGGAGAAACCCCGTCTCTACTAAAAAAAAATTAGCTGGGGTTGGTGGCACACGCCTGTAATCCCAGCTACTCAGGAGGCTGAGGCAGGAGAATCACTTGAACCCGGGAGGCAGAGACTGCGGTGAGGCGAGATAATGTCATTGCACTCCAGCCTGGGCAACAAGAGCAAAATTCTGTCTCAAAAAAAAAAAAAAAAAAAGGCTATTACCTGGGGGCCAGGCATGTACACATGGAGGGTCCATCTTCCCTGTTTTTGTTACCACATGCACAGTAACAGAGAAATGAGCAACATGGCGCAGCTCAGGCAGAAAACTTACCTGAATAATAAAAGATTAGGGTGGGGCTACCAGAAATTCACACCCTATGCAAATGGCACACCTGGTCTAACCGGTTTTTCCATGACTTACATACATCAGACATCACCTCTTCACATCTCATCTATAAAACCCTCTGCATTTTGCAGTGGACCAGCAGCATACTTTTTTCCAGGACCTCTCTCTGAAGCAGAGAGCTATGCTAATATACTATAAACTAATAACATCAGTTGCTTTGGGGGTGTAAATGGATGAGAGGAAAACTTTACTATAAATCCCTTTGAGTTGTGAACTTTGTAAATGTATTTCCTTTTCAAAATAAAAATTAATAGTCCATATTCCCATAAAACAATACAATATAAAGCCATGATTGTAGTGTCTCCACAAGGACAGGTAAACAAATGACTAGAAGAGAACATAATAATAGTTAGATATAAGAATCTAATATACCAACAAAAAAAAAATACACATACATGGAGAATAGAAGTTTCAGTTGAAAAATGTTACTGAGGTATAAATCTCTTTAGGTCCTTTTCTCACTTTATAAATAAAAAATAAATTCCACAAATATTTAAAAGTTGAATATAAAAATTTCAAACCACAAAATGTCTCTGAACATATTTGGTAGACTGTAGATGCCCAGTAATTAATGTATAGACAGTATTGTTTATAATTCTGTATCTTGTAGTATATCAATTTTGATTTGACCATTTGGAGAAGATTTGTTGTCTACTATGTTTAAGGCACTGTGTTTTATTCACTAAAAAATATAAATATATACAAGACTCAGTCTTTCCACCAAAGAGTTTATAAATCACTCAAAAGAAAATACATATAAAACCAATCATAATATAAAACAGAACATGACAGATCAAAGGTAAAGTTTTAAAAACTGTGGACAAAAGAAAGCTTGATTCAGCTTGTGAGATCAGGAATTACTTTCTAAAGAAGGTTTCACTTGATCTGGATTTTAAAGGACGAATAAGGGCCGGGCATGGAAAAATGAGGGCGAAGAGCATTCCAGGCACAGAGGTGGGCAAGCATAGAGCAAGTGTAAGGCATGATGACTATTCTGGCTGGGATATAAAATGGCTAAGTTTCCTTGAGAAAGAAATTGAAAAATAGTGTAACTCAAGTGCACATGGAACACTTTTCATAATAAATCATGGCTGTAAAATGAGTCTGGATAAATTTAAAAGGTTGAAATTATACAATCATTTTATTACTCATATACTTCTTTTACTAATCCAACCACAATAAAAGGAATTTAGCAATCAATAACAAAAGTAAATTTAGGAAATTCACAAATATATGGAAATTAAACAACTAACTCCTACATAACCAATGGGTCAAAGATGAACTCTCTGAAATACAATTTAAAAATGCTTTGAGATGAATGAAAATGAAGACACAACGTACCAATACTTATGAGATGCAGCAAAAGCAGTGCTTAAAGGAAAATGCATAGATGTAAACACCTATATAGAACAATCTCAAATCAGTAAGCTAAACTTTCACCTTAAGAAACTGGACAAAGAAAACTAAACTAAACTCAGAAAGCATAAGAAAGGAAATTACAAAGATTGAAAGAGAAATAATAAAATAGAGAATAGAGAAAATCAATGAAACAAAGAGTGATTCTTTAAAAAGATGGATTAGAGACTTAAATGTTAGACCTAAAACCATAAAAACCCTAGAAGAAAACCTAGGTATTCAGGACATAGGCATGGGCAAGGACTTCATGTCTAAAACACCAAAAGCAACGGCAACAAAAGCCAAAATTGACAAATGGGATCTAATTAAACTAAAGAGTCTCTGCACAGCAAAAGAAACTACCATCAGAGTGAACAGCCAACCTACAGAATGGGAGAAAATTTTTGCAGTCTACTCATCTGACAAAGGGCTAATATCCAGAACCTACAAAGAACTCAATCAAATTTACAAGAAAAAAACAAACAACCCCATCAAAAAGTGGGCAAAGGATATGAACAGACACTTCTCAAAAGAAGACAGTTATGCAGCCAACAGACACATGAAAAAATGCTCATCATCACTTGCCATCAGAGAAATGCAAATCAAAACTACAATGAGATACCATCTCACACCAGTTAGAATGGCAATTATTAAAAAATCAGGAAACAACAGGTGCTGG
>NW_016808858.1:1778493-1804268 GCF_001698545.2 Rhinopithecus bieti | reverse complement strand
TGCACATTGTGCACATGTACCTAGAACTTAAAGTATAATAATAATAAATTTTTAAAAAAATTAACAAAATTAGCAAACCATTAGTTAGACTGACCAAGTTAAAAAGGGAAGACTGTAATTACTAAAATCAAGAATACAGGAGAGTACATTACTACTGTCTTTACCTAATTCCTACCTTTACCGCAGTGCCTGAAATATAAAAGTCATTCTATAAATGTTCCTTGAGTAGTGGGCTGTGAGAAGCCATTAAAGGTCTCCTGAGCAGAGGCATAAGAATGAGATAACACCATAATCAATAGAGGTGGCTACTAAATGCTTGTTTAGTTGAGTAGAGAGTAAATAGTGTTTACCAAAGTGTCTTTTGCATCAGACATGAATTTGGGTCCTGGCTCTCTCACTTACTCTCTGAACATTGGTTAAAATGAGTATCACAATACTAACTCATATAGTTGTTTTATACGTTAATTAAGGAGATGTATGTAAAGCATTTAGCACAACAGTAAGTGCTAAAGCGTAATTAGCACTCCATCCAGGATACTTGCTATTACTGTTACTATTGGCACTATAATTATCATCCTAGAAGTTACTCTAGAAGGCAAATTAAAACTGCATAATCACACTGTGTTCGGTATATATGTAAAGAAAAATAGGAAAAAACATACATGGTGTCCCCTTTCTCCCACTCAAGTCAACATAAAGTTTTTACCATCACTCACATTTCATCAATTTTTTATTTTAGTTCTCAGCATTCTTGGGTCATTATATAACTTTATATCTCTCCTTATTTTCTCACACGTGTATTAATAAACTTTTATTTCATGATATATTCCATTTGTAAGACACTGTCTTTTCTATTTAATGCACAATGCTAAACTGCTACCCACTTGAGAGAACCTGAGAGTTGAGTAGCTTGGCACACTCCCAAGGTACATGTGCAAAGAGAGTAAATTTTCACAGTGAAATTCATAAGCAAACCATATGTTCTTTAAACAATTTTTAAAAACTAAATTACACTTATATGGACTATTTCATTATGGCTTAGAAAGTGGATAAATAGAAATGCCTATTTTTAATTATGAAATTTTGAATGTAAAATGCACTTTTCCATGAAAGTTATGTTATTAACGGTGATTGTATTTATAAAATGGCTCACAGAGGCTGACACAGTAATGTCAGATGAATTACATTTGTAATTTTTCAATCAGGTAATTCCATTATACAATCAGAGCACAGCTGATATTGACCTAGTGAACCAGACCAAATTGTAAACATTTAAATAAATCTCACATCTAATTCCATGATATTATGCATCCTTTTTTTCTAATTACAAAGATAATACAGGTTCATGTTTTACTTTTTTTTTTTTTTTTTTTTTGAGACTGAGTGTCACTCTGTTGCCCAGGCTGGAGTGCAGTGGTGCGATCTCGGCTCACTGCAATCTCTGCCTCCCAGGTTCAAGTGATTCTCCTGCCCCAGCCTCCCGAGTAGCTGGGACTACAGGCAATCACCACTATGCCCAGCTAAGTTTTGTATTTTTAGTACAGACGGGGTTCACCATGTTGGCCAGGATGGTCTCCATCTCTTGACCTCATGATCCACTCGCCTCGGCCTCCCAAAGTGCTGGGATTACAAGCATGAGCCACAGAGCCCAGCGCCATGTTTTAAATTTTTATATAACTGAGATAATACTCTCTCTCTATATATATAGTTTTGAAATTTGCTTTTCTTCACTCAATAGTATATCATAAGCATTTTTCTATATTATTAATTATTCTGGTACAACATATAATATCTTTTAATCACTTCATTTACTATCATAGTCATTAATGTATTATTTGAGTACATATCAATTGTTGAAGATCTGTGTTGTCTACAGTTTTCCACTATTACAACTAATGCTAAAATCAGTTTTATCTTTTAAATATCATGAATATTTAGTCTTTATTTATACATATTTTTAGGCAAATGTACAGTCTATGGTGCTATCAAAAGTTGTGCCTGTGTCCTGAATCTTAAACAATGTAGTAAAGTTTATAGCCCCAAGGAAGAAAGACCAGGGTACTTTCTCAATCTGCCCTTAAATTGAACAGATGCGTCCTACTCCCCAGATGTCCGGCTCCTCACGTCTGAAACTGAGTGCCTTGTCCTAGGTCAAAAAGNGCTTCCTCATACATATTGGAATAAAATGATTCAGAAATGCTTGAACTCAAAGAAGAAAAGGGACTAACTGGCCAGATGCTTTGGTATCTATCAATTTCACTTTTTCGAAAAGCCAGTGTTCTCTCACCTCTAAAGAATAATGGTGGCTGGGCGCGGTGACTCACGCCTGTAATCCCAGCACTTTGGGAGGCTGAGGCGGGCGGATCACCTGAGATCAGGAGTTCAAGACGAGCCTGACCTGCATGGTGAAACCCCATTTCTACTAAAAATACAAAAATCAGTTGGGCATAGTGGTGGGCGCCTGTAATCCCAGCTACTCAGGAGGCTGAGACAGGAGAATTGCTTGAACCCAGGAGGTGAAGGTTGCAGTGAGTCAAGATTGTACCACTGCATTCCAGCCTGGGCAACAGAGTGAGACTCTGTCTCAAAAAAAAAAAAAAAAAAAAAAAAAAAAAAAAAAAGGGCATGGCAATGGGAGAAAGAAGCACAGGAAAGAGGAAACAGTTCCAATGCCAGGTTAAGCGGAACAAATCTGGGAAAGTTTTGATAATGAAAGCAGAAAGTTTTGATAATGAAAGCAGAAGGAGAAGAAGACTAGAGATATAAACAAAATGGAAGTGGCTCTCATAGTGTATAATTCTGGGTCCTCTCAGACTTAGTCAGAGGAACACATGAGCAAGAGATTTACTAGGGAAAAGCATGTGTGGAAAATGAGGAGAGAGCTAGGAAACCCTGAGAAAACCCTTAGACTGCAAGGTAGGTCTAATGTTGAATAAAGGAAAAAGGGAGGAGGAAAAGAAAGAGGAGCGTTGGGTGCAGCATCTATTTGAGCCAGGCTATCAGGGAGTCCCTGGGTTAAACTTTTGCATCAGAGGAGTCCAGTGCATTCCAGAAACAGGCCTGTAGTAGTATCCTTGCCACACTCAGTCATTGCCTGAGAAGAACTACAGGAAGCATGGTCTTGACACAAATAGAGTGGGGTTTCAAAGCACAGTGTCTGGAGCAATTGATCAATTAGGCTCCCTGCAGTTACATATCTGAAAGGCTCATTTTCATGGCTGTCATACACTAGATACTCATGTATATACTAAATTCCAGAACAGAAGCACTACTCTATTTTATAGTGATAAAATTATAAGCAGCACCCATGTTGGAAAATTTAAGTACTAAAAAATGGAGATAAAAGGCTAACATTTGAAAACTATCAATAATGAAAATTACCCAAACAGCCATCCATTGTTTCTTATAAACTTACTCTAGGAGCTTCTGTGCATCATAGTATCCAATTGGATGAACAGGAATACTTGGAAGACCAACAGCCTCTGCAATTCCACGCCTATAAGCATATTCTGAGAAAAAAAAATTGCCATACTTCCAGTAAAAACTCAGTTTCATTCAAATGGTTCTCTGTAAATCACATTAAATACATTCTAATGTCACATTTGCTAGAATTGTTAAAGTAAAACAGATTAACAGTTCAAATATTAGCGAGAATGTGGAGCAACTGAAATCCCCATACATTGCTTGTGTGAATCTAGTCTAAAATTACACAATCACTTAAGATAACTCTTTTGAAAAGCAATGTCAAGCAGAAATGTACACTATGGCACAGCAATTCCACTCCTGGGTATTTACTCTAGAAGGATGAGCACATGCCCACAAGAAGACGTGTACAAAATTGTTCATAACAGTCACATTTATATTAGCCAAATATTAGACAAAGTCCAGGTTTCTAACAGAAGAATGAATAAACAATCCATAGTATAATCCCACAATGGAATGCTACTTAATCATCGAAAGAAAAAAACTAATACATACAATGTGATGGAAAATCTCAAATTACTACACTGAAATAACAAAGCTTTAAAAAAAAATCTACTGTTTGATTCCATTTACTTGAAGTTCAAACCCAGGCAAACTAATACACGATGCTAGAGATTAGAAAGTGATTGCTTCTAGGGGACACAGAGAAAATTGACCAGAAAGGGTACAAAAGAACTTTCCAGAGTGATGGAAATGCCCTTATATCCTATTTTTAGTAACATAAACACATGCAATTTGCAAAATTTATTGAACTGAACTCTTAAGATCTATGTATTTCATTGCATGTAAACTCTACCTCAAAATAAGCACACACATTCTATCATTTCTTTAGATTTAAGAAAAGTTAGAGCTGTTTTTCCATTTTTTTTCTGATGTTTTTAAAACAATCTAATAAGAAACTTAGGGCCGGGCGCGGTGGCTCAAGCCTGTAATCCCAGCACTTTGGGAGGCCGAGACGGGTGGATCACAAGGTCAGGAGATCGAGACCATCCTGGAGAACACAGTGAAACCCCGTCTCTACTAAAAATACAAAAAACTAGCCGGGAGAGGCGAGGTGGCGGGCGCCTGTAGTCCCAGCTACTTGGGAGGCTGAGGCAGGAGAATGGCGGGAACCCGGGAGGCGGAGCTTGCAGTGAGCTGAGATCCCGCCACTGCACTCCAGCCTGGGTGACAGAGCAAGACTCCACCTCAAAAAAAAAAAAAAAAAAAAAAGAAACTTAGGTAACTGCAAACCATTATTCTTTTTATGCATAAAATGACATAATGATATGTTGTGTGGGATTTGTTTTCAAATTCTCTAGAATAATAGCAAAAAATTGGAATGATAAACAAATAAAACAAGATTGACAACATGTTGATAACTGTCTCTACTTTCATATATGTTAGAATTATGCCATAATAAAAAGTAAAATTAGAAGGAAAATGAAAATGTATAGGGCACAAAAAAATAATTCAATAAACATTGGTCTCATAGAAATAACATAATTTTCCCCCTAAAATACCATCATTCAAATTTGAAGAAAATCAACAGAAACATTCCAGTTAATCTCATTTTATTTTCATTATTTTGACTTTGCATAACTAATAAAGCTTAGGCTAAGCTGCGTTTTTTAAAACTTGGAAATAAAAAGGTGGAGTAAATAAAGTTCAGGTATATTTGTGTAATTTTACTATAGGGTAATATGTATCATTTTTTAAAAAAGAAAAAAAATTCTGACAATATATAATGTTCTAAGATTTACAAAGCCAAAAAAAAAAAAAAAAAAAAAAATATATAACCTTTACAGGAGTCTATGATTTAAGAGTAAAACCAGATGAAGACGTAAATGTCACAGATAACTTGGCAAAGTATTTCACACAAGTTTTAAATATTTAGTTAGCTTTAAACCACACAAACTTAATGATCACAGATTTTTGTAAACATTATCAAATAGTTGAGCACATTCAAAATAAATTAGCTCCCTTTGTTAATGTTTTACAGGGGAGCCTTTCAGCATAGGACTAGTATGTGGACTCTGTGAGCCAGACTGTCTGAATTTGAATCCAACTGCTCATTTAGAGGAGGGGTGATCTTGGGCTGACTTCTAGTCTCACTTTCCTCCCCTGTCAAATAAGACATAATAACATCCCCTAGCTTTAGGGTTGTTAATGCAAGTAAAATGCTGCCATTTAGGAAACATTCTTTTAAAGTTATCTCTGTTACCTTATAGCAATGAAGCAATATGCATTTCCTGGGCTCTATATCCTAAATTGGCCATTTAACAAGTTTACAGAACTTCTGCTCTCCTGTCCCTTACCCACAACTGTGAAATCCAAAAACACTGTGAAATCTGTAAATCTGGGGGGAATTTATTTAACAGCAAAACCTGATCTGAGCTGAACTCATTTGAAAGGAAAATTCGACTTGAGCAGACATAAGCCTGTTTATATTCCTTATTCCCCACCCCCCACTTACTACTTAGTGTAAGTATTCATACACTCTGCAGCAAAAATATTTATATGCTTTTTCCTCATATTCTGTCCCAGGCCCCTACGTCACTGTTATGCAAGTTATGGTATATGTGTAACACCATAATGTTTTTTAAATATCTGAAAAAGTCTGAATTCGAAAACCCACCAGGCCCAAGTTTCCAAATAAGGGGATAAGGGACCTGAACCAATCATTTTAGAGTTCAAAATTCTTTCATTCTTAAATGCAAAGAGAATAAAAAAAGACATGCTTAGTCCATTGTGCCAAAGGAAATTCTATAATAAAGTCTCTTTCAAATGTTAAGTTTCCTGTTATATTCAAGGATTGATCACTCACCATTTGCTGGGTAACCTGGTGTGAGAGGGTCTCCTGCGCCATTCAGATTTAGGATATTTCCACGCTGGACACCACCTCCAGGAAGATTCCAACCATCTGGATAGGACTTCACCCCAGGAGCAAAGTAGTCAGCAGGGTCTGAGTAGAGAATGACTCCTTTGGCCCCTGCCAGCTGGGCATTTTTAACCTAGAAAACACAGTGTCTTTCTTTCCTTATTTTAAACTGGTTGTTTCAGATTCGGTAATATCAGTTTTCAATATTACACTTAAATGAGTAGTAGAACGTTATCTTCAAACTTTTGTCATTAGGCCTACAACAAAGGATCTCTCAGAGAGAATTTCCCTTTTCTTTTGCTGCTATAAGCTCCAAAAATCCTCAGAGCGTCAGATTTGGTAATGTTCTTAGTAGGGGTAGTGAGTATTTGCTTTTTCCTTCCTCTAGCTTAGAAGTATAATAAGCAAGTAGATCCCACAGGCCAGATTCCTATTGTTCTATAGTCGAAAGGGAATTTTTTAAAATTTAATTTCCCACTAAAAGAAAATATATTTATTAACAAATAAAATGAGAGTAATATTTAAATTTGCTATGTGTAAACTGTTTTCCCTCATTATTTATAACAATTCATACTACAATTTAATTTAGTAAATATTTTTGTAGAAAATATTTAAAACAGAAATACTAAAACTTAATAATAAACCCAGTGCATGTTTCTTCGTTGGCCACAGGCATAACCTGTAAGCACAGAAAAATTTGTTCTGTTCACCCTAACCATCTGCACTGGTCAAATTCCAATGATCAAATTTAACCCTGGGATATAACCTAGTAAATGTAAGCTTTATGCCCACCTGTCTGTAACATGGGCACGTCACAGAATACAAGAAAATCATGGTATTCATAAAGTTTTAAGAAAATGATTCTACACATGTAAAACCCACTATGAGGGAGAGAAAAAAAAGATGATTTTTTACCTTATTTCCTCTGAAAACTTTCCCATATCTGGCAATTACAATTTTCCCAGAGCAATTGATTTTCATGTCCCGTTCCAATTTGAAGAAGTCTTCAGTTCGTGCATAGTTAACATACACTAGATCGCCCTGTTGAGATCAGGAATGACTTCATGTAAGTCAGATGTAAAACAAGGAGGTTTTTCTGCATGGGGACTGTTGGACGTTTTTGAAAGAGGGAAGAGGTTAGAGCACACAAGAGGGTCAGAAATGCATGAGCTCCAAAGAAGAGATTCAAGGGAAAAATGAATTTAAATTGAGAATGAAATTAGATGGGCTAGAGCATATAAATTAAGTAATATCTGTTTGTATTTGTCCCACATTTAGTGGCTATGAAGCTGAAGCTACAGAAGCACTCTCCCACAGAAAAGTATTAAACATAAACACATTGCAGCACGCAACGTGAAGGGGTCCAGATACCCTAGGCTAAGAAGCCCTTAATGAGATCTTTCCTTTCTTCAGAGTGTGTTCACAGGGAGCAGTTTAATGCTTCTTAACAACTACCAAGTAAAGAAAAATAGACAGGTAACATCACTGGTTTGGAGGTCTAATTTCAATCATTAATGTGATGATGTGCAAATCTTAGCTCATATTTGAGTCTCAATATTCTCATTTGCTAAATGACCTGCTAGATTAAATCAGTGACCTTCCAAGCTTTTTTTGCTCACCTGTTCCCTAAATTAATGTTGGCAGTGTGCCCCTTCATCTAAAATTTTAAATGTTTTATAATACCATTAAGTAGCTGCAAAGCATGCAATATCTAGCTTACTATAAGTATTAACATTTTAGATGAAATTGTATATAACTTTTATATCAATCCAAAGGAATTTAAAACTATATTTATTTGCTATTCAACATCATCAATTTTAAAAAATACATGAACATGCTCTTCTTTACAGTCAAAATTTTGTCATCTCTTTTTTTTTTTTTTTTGAACTTGTATATTGTCCACCTTCCTCCACAGAATTTTACTGTAAAGTAAAATATATTTGTACTGGGCACTAGGATGAGCTGTCCAGGTTCATGGTCAATGAGGGACTTTTTGCTCCAGCTTCAGGGAAGCCTCTCTGCAGACAACTTTCATCTGTCAGCCCCTTCAAGGATTGCCTCAGCTGTAGACAGCCCCCTTGCTCAAGGTCATGTCCCTTCCTAGAATGCTACACATTCAGTGACTGATTGATGTGAGGGTATAGAGACCTGGACATCTCAGTCTAACATAGGATAATTCTGAGAAACTATTCCAGACCTCCTTATAGGCTTAGCCAGGGCTATCCTTGAGCTGGCATTGCAGAGTGACTTCTCCCTCTGCCTAATCCAGCTTTCCTTCTCACAGATGTTGATCCCAAGAGAACACTCCATAATTATCAACTAGCATTCTAGATTTAATTCCAGAATCTATTACCTTAAATATGAGTATGCTTGAAAGTCTTTTATTAATCACTGTCAAATTTCCTTGAATCAGTATATCTATATAAGTCAATTTTTTAAAAAAAATATTTATTTTTGTGATAGATTGTGTTAAGAAACAGCTTCAGGAGTAAGTTATAATTATAGGCCAGGCATGGTGGCTCATGTCTGTAATTCCAGCACTTTAGGAGACTGGGGCAGGCAGATCACTTGAGGTTGGGAGTTCAAGACCAGCCTGGCCAACATAGTGAAAACCCATCTCTACTAAAAACATAAAAATCAGCTGGGCATGGTGGCAAGCGCCTGTAATCCCAGCTACTTGGGGGCTGAGTCCCGAGAATTGCTTGAACATGGGAGGTGGAGGTTGCAGTTAGCTGAGATCATACCACTGCACTCCAGCCTAGGCAACGGAGTAAGACTTGGTCTCAAAAAAAAGATAGTTATAATTGTAATTACTAGTAGTATCAAATTAAATCTAACAACATCATTGCAATTCTTAGAAATAATGCATAACCCTAATATTTGATTAGAAATATATCTTAATTCAATGAATGGGACAGTGAAGCATTATGTTAACACATTTGTTCAGTAGGTGAACAAATTATTGCTAGAATGAGATGGATCAGCAACAACAGTTCAATTTATATTTCTTGTTTTTATAGTAAGTTCTGAGAAAACTTGGATAGGAATGAAAGATGTGTTATGGAATTGTCACTAACTTATTTAAACTTCTTTCAAGTTATAATCAAATAACTTGAAATCACAAATTGATCTTTCATACAAGTGTATTTTAATGATATTAGCTGGAAACTCAATTGGGTTTACTTTTAATTTTGCTCAATTGTAAACTTTGAATTGCTAAGAATTTGTTACCCAGCTATTAGAATCATTCATTATCTCAACATTGAAAACAATATTTCTAATTGTCTCTTTTTTTTGGAGCCCCAGAGATTTTTACAACACAGAGAAATGCTTCATATTGACTTAGAATGGGTGGGAGATGTTTTTCATTTGTAAAATAAGGTGAAAATGCTTGTAAATAGGGAGCAGGACCACATGACAGGCTAGCTTTCAATACCGTGAAAAAGTACACAGGGTAATTAATGATCTGGAAACTGATCTCTTTAAAACCTTGTCATGCTTGCCTTTCGAAAGTCTTTACACAGCCCAGTTTGAAAACCCTGTCCCAGGTGATTTCCAAAATCCTATCATTTTATTTTGGCTATTGTTTCCCTTTTTGACCACATTTTTCATAGCATGTACACAACAAATATATATGAGATATTAAAATAGAATCGTCTCCAAGCTGTTTCTAGGATTCATTTGACAAATTGGTGAAGATGTATTATGTGTTAGGTAGCGCCTTATGTAATGCAACAAATCTTTGCCCTTGAAGGAACTGACACAGCAGGTCCTCCTTCAGTCACAATGGGATTAAGTCTTATTAAACTCACCTAAGTTGAAAATAATTATACGTCTAAAGTGTATTTTTGACTTAGGATATTTTCAATTTATAATGGGTTTATCCAGACACAACCTCATGGTAAGTTGAGAAGTGGATTGAATGAGTATGGCTATTGCACCATCATAAAGTCAAAAAATTTTAAGTAGCCATCTTAAGTTGGGGATTTCCTGTAACGTGGATGGGATAATATGATAATGAGCATTAAATTTAATAACTAAGCAAAGCATACATTATATTAAAAGGTGATAAGTAGTATAAAAAAAGCATTTAAATAGAGTATACAAATGGTCAACTGGAGCTTAAGTGGGTGTAATATTAAATAAAATGTGAATCTAATTGGGAAACTGACATTTGAATCTTTGCCTCTGTAAAAGGATTACATTTAGCTCTTGTATTTCTTCCTAAGACCAATGTAATATTAATGCACTATTAATCATAACACTATATTTCTGATTTATCATTGTTAGCCCTCTCTGGAACACACTCTTATTCTATTTTAACTGTGGCTACAAAGTCATTAACCAATTTGATTTAAGCAAAATAATTTTTTTAGTGTAAGTATCCTACATGAAATTTACCCTTAATATAACTTTGAGGAGACTATACCTTTAAATGTCTCTAAATATGGCTGTCCTTTGATATATCAGCAATTCTCACAAAACAAATTGTGAGGGAGAGAAAACTGAAAAAGATATTAGCTTAAAAATGAGAGTAAACTTTGAAAATGAAAACAAGTGTGACAGATATTCCCTCTCAGCACTTCTCAAATGCAAGTTGTCACTGTGAGTTAGCAAAGAGCTTTGTTTTTAGACAAAGACCTTCTTGTACAATTTACACTGTACCATCCATTGTTCTATGACTGTGAATAAATAGAATCTTGCACCTCTTAGCCTGGAATTTTCTTTGTTTCCTTAAGCTTCCATCTCCCCAACTCTTATTTATAGAGATAGAATTGGGAGGCAAAACCAGTGATTCTCAAAGATGGTCCTTGAACCGTCAGAAACAATATCACACTTGTTACAAGCACAAACTCTAAGGCTCCACCCCATTAAACTTACGAAGTGGAAAGCAGAATCTGTGTTTACAAGCCATCCAGATTATTGTGACAGACACTAAAGCTTGAGAACCACTAGAATAGCCTATATTTTATCAACACTGCAAATTGCTAATTTTAAACATCATAAAGCAGAGTCCCATATTTCCTATTTCACAGGATTCAGATGTAAATTCAAAGATTACTGATCGTGAAAGCGTGATTTTTTTTTATTTTTTATTTATTTATTTATTTTTTGAGACGGAGTCTAGCTCTGTCGCCCAGGCTGAAGTCCATACATTTAAATAATAATTTAAAATAGCTAAAAAATATGAAATGTACTTTAAAAATCTTAAATTAATGTTATCTATTGAAAAAGTTGAAGTGTGAAGTGTGAAACTGAAGAACACTGAAATGTATTGAGCAGTGAAAAGATTATGTATAAAATAACAGGTGGGCCTGATGCGGAGGCAGGCGGATCACCTGAGGTCAGGAGTTGCGATCTCGGCCCACTGCAAGCTCCACCTCCCGAGTTCACGCCATTCTCCTGCCTCACCCTCCCGAGTAGCTGGGACTACAGTATCCCGCCACCACACCTGGCTAACTTTTTTGTATTTTTAGTAGAGACAGGGTTTCACCGTGTTAGCCAGAATGATCTCGATCTACTGACCTCATGATCCGCCCGCCTCTGCCCCCAGAGCGCTGGGATTGCAGGTGTGAGCCACCGTGCCCAGCCGGTGAAATGTTTTAAACACACATACGGACACACATAGTTTTGAATTAACACTCCACTGGCTGGGTTACAGATGATCCAGTGAGGAACACCGATCAGCAAACTCATCTGATATTTGAACATAAACAGCAAACCCATACAACATGTGTGCTCTTTCTATTTAGCCATTGATCTGGAAGATTTTAAGTCTATTTGAAGGAAATAAGAGACAATGATCTTTATAACTCTTTCTTATGATTAATAGTAATGTCAAAGTCCAAAAATTATTTGGAAGATTTTAATTGGGTATGTAGTAAACCTACAAACTAATTTAGGTGTAATCTTCTCCTTATAACATGATGTTTTCTCATCCAGAAACGTAAACAGTTTAATTGTTTTTTGTTTTGTTCTGTTTTTCTGAGATGGAGTCTCCCTCTGTCGCCCAGGCTGGAATTCAGTGGCGCGATCTCGGCTCACTGCAAGCTCCGCCTCCCGGGTTCACGCCATTCTCCTGGCGTAGCTGGGACTACAGGTGTGTGCCACCGCATCTGGTTAATTTTTTTTTTTTTTGTATTTTTCATAGAGATGGGGTTTCACCATGTTGGCCAGGCTGATCTCAAACTCCTGACCTCAGGTGATCCACCTGCCTCCACACCTGGTCAACCTGTTTTTTTATACATAATATTTTCACTGCTCAATACATTTTAGTGTTCTTCAATTTCACACTTCACACTTCAACTTCTTCAAGAGATCACATTTATTTAAGATTTTAAAAGTATAATTTATATTTTTTAGCTATTTTAAATTAAATTGATTCATTATACTTTCTGCTATCATATATTATTTGGTAATTTCTGTTTAGCTTCAATCTGGTAATATTAATACTATTTTAAATAAAAAATATTGTTAATTTTTGGTATACATAAGTGATGCAGTTATATCACTGTAAATAATAAACAAGGAGAATATTAATAAAGAAAGCCCAAAGTGCAAAAACATAAGGAAAATAATTTGACAATATCAAAATTAAGAATCTCTTTTCAACAAAGGAAAACACAGACTGAACAAAAAAATGAAAAATTAGAATGGGCAAAACTAACTTATGGTGGCAAAAATGTCAAAGAAAGATATCTGGTGTGTGTAGAGCTGATTAAGAAGAAGCATAAGGGAATTTTCTGAAGTAAAAGTAATATTCTGTACATTGATGGGGTGCAGATCATCCAGATGTAGGCATTTGTCAAAAATCAATAAATGTGCATTTGGGATTTGTGCATCTCATTGCAGTAAATTGTATCTTTAAAAATACTATGAATAAAATATAATCAATATTCCTCCTTCTTACAAAGACATTCTCATTACTTAAATGTGGAAAAAATTAATTGGATTACATCAAAAGTCCCTTTATAACCATTTAATTATTGGCTGAACGTATGAAGTGAAGGAAGGCTTCTTTTGTCATTTTATTTTGTTGCACTGTGTTTTACCTCTGGCATTCCTTGAGGAGAGAAAGCACTGAAAGGTGGTACAATATCCGAAACATTTTCATATCCTGCAGGAGGTGGTTCAAATAATGATGTGTTGAAAATCTAGAGAAACAAAATATTATAATCAAAAGTAAATCAGTTAAAGTTTGATTACTATAATCAAACATAAACAAATGCATATTATCTTTTATGTCAGTAGAGAGTGAATGAATCCTTCAGGATTCTGATGATAATATCAGATACCCAGCACTGTGCTAGAAGTTGTGAGGAATTCATGAGATGAATAAATCACAGATTTTGTCCTCAAAATGGTAAGATCTATTCAAGGAAACAAAGCTAAAAACCCCCACCAATAACTGAAAATCAACCAAACAAAAAACAACAATCATAAAATAAGTAAGTATTATAGAAAGAAAAGCTCAGAAGAGGTAAAAAGATACTCTTCCGAAAGGAATATTGTGTATTGTAACCTGTATACTGATAGAAGGAAGAATTAGAAATTGATTTTTTGTAAGTGGCATACATACCAAGCTAGTGTAAATAAAAGCCTAAATATGTAATTGCTTCACAGAAGGTTAGAAGTAAATTAACTTCATGAATTTCTTGAGAGAACTTATAAGGACCAGCTTTTGATTTTGGAGAAAATTTTAATCCCCAAATAAAAAGTAACTTTGTTTGGTAATCTCAATCATTATAATAGTGCTTAGATAATTACCTAGGAACAAAGTAAATATTAAATTTACTTAAAAAAAGTACATGATTGGGGAATCCACAAATGGCCATATCTAGATTCTCTGAACAGCATATGCACTGAAAAGAATGAAAAACACTGAACCAAATATATGTCTTTTTAAGTTTATAATTAAATTGGAAAAAATAGTAAGGAATATTCAGAAGCAAAAAAATAAAATGAAAGCAAGAATCCTCAGAGGCAGCATGGAAGTTGGCTTTGCCTTAGGTGGATCTATCAAAGCCTATGGCCCCATGAAAAGGATTCAGGAGTTAGTCTAAAACTGGTTCACATAATGGAATCTAGCAGAAGACTGTGCATAAAGCTGGTCTAAGTACAACAATATCCTGGCCAGGTGCGGTGGCTCACGCCTGTAATCCCAGCACTTTGGGAGACTGGGAGCCCAAGGTGGGCGGACTACAAGGTCAGGAGTTTGAGACCAGCCTGACCAACATGGTGAAACCCCATCTCTACTAAAAATACAAAATTAGCTGGGCATGGTGGCATGTGCCTGTAATCCCAGCTACTCAGGAGTCTGAGACAGGAGAATCACTTGAACCCGCAAGGCAAGTTTGCAGTGAGTAGAGATTGCCGCCACTGCACTCCAGCCTGGATGACAAAAAAAAAAAAAAAAAAAAAAAAAAAAGAACATAATCATAATAATAATAAAATCCTTTAGGGTTAAGGATAAATTGAAAATAAACTTGCTCCATGGAAAGTAATGGCTTAGGGTAAACCAGGAAAAAAGGGTTCCAGATAATTCATAACCCTGCAAATTTTCATTCACTATTTATACAGTATGCCTCAAGCTAAAATATTTATTTTAAAGCAGTGCCAGGATTGTAGTGCTCCCTGGGGCCTAAGAGAAATGATCAGGAGGAATCAGTCTTCAACTTAGCTTTAAATAATTTCCAAATTCTAAGGGAGAAGAACTCAGAGCCACAAAATCACCAAACACCTCCAAAGTACTATGGAAAAGAGCCAACAGAAAGAACAGAGTAAAATTACAGCTGCAAAGACTGTATTTATGGTATGTATCATACACATGATATTGAACTAAAATTTAAATAAAAATTAAAGCCAGTCTGGGCACGGTGCCTCATGCCTTGTAATACCAGCACTTTGGGAGGCCAAGGCAGGTGAATCGCCTGAGGTTGGGAGTTCAAGACCAGCCTGGCCAACCTGGGGAAACCCTGTCTCTACTAAAATTGCAAAATTAGCGGGACATGGTGCTCCTGTAGTCCCAGATACTTGTGTGGCTGAGGCAGGAGAATCACTTGAACCTGGGAGGCGGAGGTTGCCGTGAGCCAAGATTGTGCCACTGCAGTCCAACCTGGGCAACAAGAGCAAAACTTCGTCTCAAAAAAAAAAAAAAAAAAAAAAGAAAAGTTAAGGCCAGGTGCGGTAGCTTGTGCTTGTAATGCCAACACTTTTTGGAGGCCAAGGCAGGTAGATCACTTGAGGTCAGGAGTTCCAGAGCAAAACCTCCTCTCTACCAAAACCTCTCCAAAAAAGCAAAAATTAGCCAGGTGTGGTGGTATGTGCCTGTGGTCCCAGCTACTCAGGAAGCTGAGCAAGAGAATTGCTTGAACCTGGGCTGTGGAGGTTTCAGTGAGCCAAGATTGCGCCATTGCATTCCAGCCTGGGCAACTGAGCGAGACTCCATCTCTCAAAATAAATAAATAAATAAATAAATAAATAAAATAAAAATACAGAGGTACAGCACCAAATGCAAATTGTGAACATTGAATAAAATAAATAAAGCTAAATGAAAAATGTAAAATAATGTATGGATAAAAAATATTTAGACAAAGCTATAGAGAATTGTTTTAGGAAGTAAATCTAAAGAAATAATTCAGAATGTAGCACAGAATCATAGAAAAGAGAAATATGAAAGAAATATTAAAGACCTAAAAAACAAAATGAGAAGGTGTGGGATACATATGGAATTACAAAGGAAGAGAAGAGAAAGAATTTAGAAAGCCTAAATTTGAACGACTAAAAACATTCCAAAACTACCAAAAATTATGACCTCCATAATTTCACATTCAGGAGATCCAGTGAATCTTGACCAAGATGAATAAAAATAATCTTTACCCAGCCCATTACAATAAAATTGCAAAACTTAATATAGTACTTAATGATAAAAATTGCGAAAGAGAGATTATACATGATTACCCAAGCAGAACAAAAATTAGATTGGCAGTTGACTTCTCAACAGTGGCAATGGAAGCTGGGCGCAGTGGCTCACACTTATAATCCCAGCACTTTGGGAGGCTGAGGCCAGTGGATGACCTGAGGTCCGGAGTTCAAGACCAGCCTGGCCAACATGGTAAAACCCCGTCTCTACTAAAAATACAAAAATTAGCCAGGTGTGGTGGCACACACCTGTAGTCCCAGCTACTTGGGAAGCTGAGGCAGGAGAATCACTTGAACCTGGGAGGCAGAGGTTGCAGTTAGCCAAGATTACACCACTTCATTCCAGCCTGGGCGACAGAGAGAGATTCCGTCTCAAAAAAAAAAAAAGAAAGAAAGAAAAAAGAAACACCAAAAAAAACAGTAGCAATGGAATCCATAATTCAGTAGAATATTGTCTCCATGGTTTTGAGCAACAATTACTGTCAAACTGCAAATTTGTGTACTACAAAATCATTCTTCCTTTGAGAATGAATATGAAAACACATTTTCCACCAAATTTTAACAGTTTTGGGTCGACAGGTGTTCACTTAAAACAAAGAACATTTGTAAACAATACTGTTCAATAAACAAAACAATACCATACAACAAATGAAGCCTCTAAAAGAATTTCTAAAATGATGCAAGAGAATCAGAAAGGAAAGATATTGCAAATGTGTGGTAAAAATTAAATGAGGACTGTATATGATAATAATAATGTATTACTATCATAATAACAAACATATTTTTCAAGTTTATGAAACAAGATTGAATTAAAATTATGCATATAAATTGGTAATATATAACGAAAGTGAAAGTGTTCTAAGGTTTATATACTGTAGAAATATTGATTGAATTATGACACCAAAGCTTTAGGGGAAAAAAGGAAGAGTAAAATTCATACTAGAGGAAGGTAAAAGTGACCTAAATATTGTATATCAGAATTATAATAAATGAAAATGGAAAAAAGAATAATTAAAAAGCATAGCATGTCAGACTAAATAAAATCAGCTGTGTACTAGCTGACAAGGAGTGAAATAAACCTAAGCAAGTTTAAAAGTGACAAAACTGAAAAAGAAATACCAAACAAATATTAGCTTTAAAAAAAAATTTTAGGGCAAAGTCAAATAACATTACGAAGAGATAAGGAAGGCTACTACATAAGTGTAAGTCTGTCACTTTATCAACAATTCTAATTTTGTTTACATATGACAATAGGTCCCCAAATTATAGATAACATAAATTTATGAAATTATAAGTTATATATATAATATAACATAGACACCACTATAGTGAGGTGAGATAACTTAACATTTATTTCTAATTAATAAAGGAAGCAGACAAAATGAGAGCACGTTAAGGATAATGGAGATTTCAGCCAAATAATAAACAAACTCAAACTAATGTACAAATATAAAATATTACCCCAAACAACCATCAAATTACATGTTTTTCCCAAAGAAACACAGAACATTTATAAAAATTGAGCACATATTAGGCTCCAAAGGAAGCCTCAACAATTGTCAAAGGATTAGTGTCCTACAAACCACATTATTTGATCTCAATATATTCAATTTAGAGATCAGATCAAACAAACAACAAGAACAATGTTTACATTCAGAATTAAAAAAAAAAAGGACTTGTAAATAGTTTCAGGATCAAAGAAGAAAATACAGAAATTAAAAAATATTTAGATGCTAATCATAACTAAACTACTCCTAATCCAAATTTGTGAAATGTAGTTGAAGTGGAAAGGGAAGTTAAAGGGAAAATTTATGGCTCTACATACTCATATTAGAAATGAAGAAAGACTCAACATCAGTAAATTAAGCATTCTATTGATTTTACAAAGAACAGCAAAGTAAACACAAAGAAGATAAAAGAGGTAATTATAAAACAAGAACAGAATTAATAAAATATAAAGCAAAGATAGATGAAAAAAGATTGCCAAAGCCAAATTTTATTCTTTGGATACACTAGTAAATTCGACATATCCCTCTCAGGAGCAATAAGAAAATAATATAGCAAAAGCACAAATAAATAATATCAATTATCAAAAAGAGGCACATCTACAGATGCTTAACATATTAAAAAAGATAAGAAAATACTAGGAACAACTATACTACACATTTGAAAGCTTACATGAAATGGAAAATGCATTTTAAATAAAACTTACGAAAACTGACATAAGAATACATTTTTTAGAAAATCGGCCATGCACAGTGGCTCACGCCTGTAACAATCCCAGCACTTTGGGAGGCCGAGGCCGGTGGATTATGAGGTCAGGAGTTCAAGACCAGCCTGGCCAACATAGTGAAATCATGTCTCGACTAAAAATATAAAAATTTGCCGGGTGTGGTGGCATGTGCCTGTAGTCCCAGCTACTCGGGAGGCTGAGGCGGGATAATCGCTTGAACCGGGGAAGCAGAGATTGCAGTGAGCCGAGACTATGCCATTACACTCCAGCCTGGGTGATAGAGTGAGATTCAGTCAAAAAAAAAAAAAAAAAGTAAAGTTGTCTAGCCATATAACAATAAAGTCATATATCAAACAATAAAAATTGTTATATGACACAAAATTATCATATGACAAACAATAAAGCCATTTAACAAACAATAAAAATTGTTATATAACATAAAATAGTCATATAACAACCAATAAAGAAATTAAACCAGTAGTTTAAATTTTTCCACAAATAGAGTCAAGGCCAACTGGTTTTCCTTGAGTTGGAAAGGTTAAAGGAAAAGATAATTTAATTACAACAAAATCTATTTCAGAAAATATTAAAAACCCAACTCATTTTAGAAGGCAAGTATAATATTGAAATTATACCCCAACAAATAGATTGCAAACACAGACTAAACATGCTATGAGTATAAACAGAATATATATCAATATATGAATTTAAAACTCTAATGCTAATATTATAAGTTCAAAAAATGTAAGATTATTCTAACATTACAATATCACTGAATGCCATCTTCAGATCCAGAAAGAAAAATTGCATGCTGATCTCAAAGATAAATGTGTTTAATATAAATCCATATGGCAAAAAATTTTAGTATACATGGAAAGGATGTACATTTAAGATAACCAGAAAAATAAAACAGTAAATATCATAATTAACAGTGAAAAAGAATTAAAGGTATTTCCTTCAAGACCAGAAGAAAGTTAAGGATATCTGGTATCAAAACTTCTTTTCAACATCATACTGTATAAGTCTTGCCCAGTGCAGTAATACAAATGGGAGGGATTTGGAGATGAGGAATGGATCTGGGCAGATTTTACATTGTACTAACTAGAGCAGTAGTTATTTCCCTCTTCTGCGACTGATAGAAGCTAAAATGAAACCATATCAACTACTATTTGCCAAATCCCCACATCTTCTGAATTTCCCATGTTTTTTCTGTGATTCACATATGAACTCATCTGAATCACTAGGTAAGATTAAAAGAAATATTATGCTGAGGTGCAATAAAAATCAATAAAGGAACAAAGTCGTTATATAAGCATGTCTTTCAGGCAAGGGAATATTCAAACTTGTCTCACTTGATTTGCCTTTATGGCAATCAATTTTGCAGCAACACTATGCCACACTGAATTTTAAAGCAAGTTTATGAGCTATTCTAACAAGAAAAGTTTTTTAATGTCAAGGAAATGACTTTTTGGCTGATTTTATCAAAGATAGATTATATTTCAGTCTTAGAGTATTTTTTACTTTTCAAAATGCACTAGTAGACCTCAAATTATATATCGAAGTATAACTAATAACAATATTAGGTTTACGATTTCTATTACATTTTCGTGACATAAAGTCAATCATAGTTCAACTCTTTATGGTATGTTATTTCTGCATAATCAAAGGTGAACAATATCTCGGTATAATTAAAAATATTTCCTGGGAACCGACGGCGGGCGGATCACGAGGTCAGTGAGATCAAGACCCATCCTGGCTACACGGTAAAACCCGTCTCTACTGAAACAGCACAAAAAAAAAAAATTAGCCCAGGCGTGTGGCGGGCGCCTGTAGTCCAGCACTGGGAGGCTGAGGCCAGGAGAATGGCGTGAACCGGGAGCGGAGCTTCAGTGAGCGAGATACCGCCACTGCACTCCAGCCTGGACGATAATGCGAGCAGTGTCTCAAAAATAATAGTAAAATCAATAAATAATATATAAATAAATATAATAATAAATAAAATAAAAAACAAAAAATTCTGATAGGATCCACAAAATACTAATCATATTTGGCTGGGAGCAGTGGTTCACGCCTGTAATCCCAGCACTTTGGGAGGCCAAGGTGGGCAAATCACGAGGTCAGGAGATGGAGAGCATCCTGGCTAACACGGTGAAACCCCGTTTCTACTAAAAATACAAAAAATTAGCCGGGCATGGCGGCGTGCGCCTGTAGTCCCAGCTGCTGGGGAGGCTGAAGCAGGAGAATGGCGTGAGACTGAGAGGCAGAGCTTGCAGTGAACCGAGATCGCACCACTGCACTCCAGCCTGGGAGACAGAGCGAGACTCCGTCTCAAAAAAAATACTAATCATATTTGTTGCCTATAGGATGGAGAACTTGTCTGTTTTGTGTAGGAGTATAAAAGGAATCACAGTTTACCACACAGCTCAGCTGTGAATTTTTATTCATACCAATTAAATTATACTGGGAGATGGAAGATAGTAAGAGAACCTGGTGGTTGGGGCCAAGGGATGAGCAGGGAGTTGACTTGTCACAATGTCAATAGATAATGCCTGCATCTGAAATAAAAGCATATACGCATGTAGTTTACAGAAATAGATATAAATATCAAAAGAATGAACTTATAGTTGAATAATGATTGCCTCTGGAAAGAGGAAAACAGAGAAAAAGCAAGGCACTCAGGAGAATTGTGTGCATCTATGAGTATATATATATATATATATGCACATTGTGAGATTATGTACATACACAACTTGGATAAAAATAAAAAAAACTAATGATGTAATTTTAAAAAATTAAGAAACTAGGTATCTAACACTATCAGAAAATTTCCCAAATGAAACTTTTACATGAATCATTTTGTATTCTCTGAAAGGCTTTGGTAACATTATGAATAGGCCGGGCGCGGTGGCTCAAGCCTGTAATCCCAGCACTTTGGGAGGCCGAGTCGGGCGGATCACGAGGTCAGGAGATCGAGACCATCCTGGCTAACCCAGTAAAACCCCGTCTCTACTAAAAAATACAAAAAACTAGCCGGGCAAGGTGGCGGGTGCCTGTAGTCCCAGCTACTTGGGAGGCTGAGGCAGGAGAATGGCGTAAACCCGGGAGACGGAGCTTGCAGTGAGCTGAGATCCGGCCACTGCACTCCAGCCTGGGCGACAGAGCCAGACTCCGTCTCAAAAAAAAAAAAAAAAAAAACATTATGAATGCTCATAATACAAAAATAAATAATGAAATAAAATAATCAATGATACAGTCAAAACTGGAAAGTGAGGAGGAAGGAAAAAAGAAGAAAAAACGACAACATTAGCAAGACTTCACCTTAAAAAAATAAACTAAAATATATTATATGTTTGCTCTTTTCTGCATTGTACCTAGACAATTCCCAAATCTGATACATCAAAACAGAGGCTTAAGCATATATATACTCTTTAACATTGTCAATATTTTATATCTTTAAATATTTTTTCTGAACATATTTTAAAGACCCCTTGGTATTTAACACTATAGATATGCCAACCCTTATTTAACAACCTGAGTCTCTATGATGTGTAATGGTATTCCATTTTAAATATAATATATTTTAGGGGTTTTTTGTTTGTTTCTCTTTTTTTTTTCTTTTCTTTTAAAGTGGAATCTTGCTATGTTTTCAAGCTGGTCTGCAACTCCTGACTCAAGCTATTATCCTATCTCAGCCTCCCAAGTAGCTGAGATTAGGGGAACATGCCACCACGCCTGGCTTAATAATATTTTTTAAAGTTATATTGTTAACTACTATAATCGAGAACAGCAGTTAATATGAAAAGCTCCAATCACGTTAGGAAATTAAGTATGGAATTATATCACTGACTGTAAAACATAACAACATATTTATCATTAAGAAGAGATTGATTCATTAGTCAACAAAAGGAGGTTATTGACCTATAATGAAAAAAATTAAATATGTACTTATATCACATGACATTTTCAGTTCACTGATTAAACTGGACATATTTCAAGCTATATGTAATTAAGAGTGCCCAGTAATAAAAGGACTAAAGGAAGTTACCTAAATTGAAATGGACTCTTCTACATACGGTAGCTCTAAAACTAAGGTATGTTAAATAGGGATGAATGTATGTTATATTTTGTGATCTTTCATATTGAACATATCACAATAATAAATATATCAATTTATCTGCATTGTCTTCTGTTTCTTAAGTATATGCCCCAACTTGCAAACAAGATTGCAAATTCTTTAAATACCATGCTAAAG
Source organism: Rhinopithecus bieti (assembly GCF_001698545.2). NCBI lineage: Eukaryota > Metazoa > Chordata > Mammalia > Primates > Cercopithecidae > Rhinopithecus > Rhinopithecus bieti. The sequence goes on along the minus strand of NW_016808858.1, from coordinate 1,781,519 downwards.
ACTTTGCCTCCAAACTTGTCCTCTCCAAATGTCCACACACAAATTCTTCGCACAGAGCTCAACCTGATCAATTGAGACATAATCATTAAGTACCAATAAAAACTTGCTGGGTCAAACTGCATACTGGATCCCTGAATTTCCCAGCAACTCCAAATCTGTGCAGTGTCTTTATAAATTAAACATATCAAAAATGTATCTGTTGGCCAGCCGTGGTGGCTCATGCCTGTAATTCCAGTACTTTGGGAGGCTGAGGCAGGTGGACACCTGAGGTCAGGAGTTCAAGACCAGCCTGGCCAACATGGCAAAACCCCATCTCTACTAAAAATACAAAAATTAGCTGGGTGTTGTGGTACACACCTGTAAACCCAGCTATCAGGAGGCTGAGGAAGGAGAATCACTTGAACATGGGAGGTGGAGGTTGCAGTGAGCCGAGATGGCACCACTGCACTCCAGACTGCCCGACAGGAGTGAAACTCCATCTGAAAAAAAAAAAGAATCTCTTTTATAAAGTATATTTTTACGCTTGTAAGTTTACAAGTATATCATATTTGATATTAGTGTGTAGTACTAAAAACAAAAAAAAGCAACTGTTATCAAGCATTAATTTCTCAGAATCTTTCTAAAACACATTAAACTCAAACATCATAGGAAATTAGTTGACATGGATAATGAGATATTAAAGGTATTCACAAGATCCAATAATATTGATTTCTATTAATATTTAGAGATGGGATAGAACATTATTTCATAGAGGTATTTGAAAAAGAATAAATAGGGGCAATGTCTCTTTTATTTATTTATTTATTTATTACCTCATTTCCATCTTCATTAATTATTGAGATGTAGTTGGGATGAGTCTTATTTGGGTAGGACAACAGGACATCATAATGAGTTAGCTCAACAGAATCCAGGCCAAATTCTTTCCACTGGGATTGAATTTGCTTTGCAAGTTGAAAGTTTTGTTCTGTTCCTGCTAAATGTGGTACCTGTGTAAAATTACTGGTGAACAAAAATTGAAACTGGTTAGATATTAATGTTTAATCAACTTTTATTCCAAATCAACAAAATAAAGCAGAGTTACACAAAAATACTTTGAAACGTGATATGTTAAAACATTAAAGTAGTACTATTATTGCATGAAATAGATTTTCAAAGTCTGCTTTGAAATTTTATGTTCTAATTTGTACTAAATCAAGAGAAAATTGGAGAAATTGATCTTTGTATCATTATGCGTAATCCTATGACTATAACCTCATATGGTAGATTAATAAAGTGTCATATTCTTTCTTAAGACCTATACTTCTTGGAACTTACATGGAATTCTCTGTCTATATCACTGTGTAAATTATTGAAACAGACAAAAATATTTTATCCCAAAGACCAAGGTGTGACGTGGCAAGAATTACTAATAATTACATTTATTTAAATAGTGAGAATTATAGACAAGCGATAAACTTTTTGACTAGCAACCATTTATAAAGTATCTTCATCAAAGAATAATCTGAACATACTGACACAAGTTCAAAATGAATCTCTTGCACTTCATCTATAATACAGAGTAACACACTTAAAATCAATGACAATAATTAATCTGAAGAGTAATATCTTTAACAAAGAAATTATGTGGCCAAAATTTGGCTACCAGGAATATTTTCAGTAGACTAATTTCTCATTTAATATATTTAGACTCTGGTGCTTTTGATTGTTTTAAATTTCTCCCTCCTGGGAAATTTCTTGTTTCCCTGAAGAGCTCATTGGTTAGTATTTTTAACTTAAGCCCTTAAATATGTGACAAGATATTATGTAGCATGAAAATATGTGTGTGTATATATATATATATATATATAGTTCATAAACTTTTGGAACTTCATAAATTTCTAGTTTTAAATATGTAGTTTTATAAAATCAACATAATTCCATCCTTATGATGATTTAAAAAAAAAAAACTAATAACAAACACGGCTATGATAATCCCAGTTTCAAGTTTCATTCTGACATGTGTTTTAATTTTTTTCATTTGGGGAATCAACAATGAATTAAAGTAACTCAATTTTTTAAAACTGGAATTTCCTGTAACTTGTTTACTTCAATAATTATATTAAAGTTATTTAAATAGTATTTATAAAAATAGTATTAAAATCCTCATTTGGTAAATGTTTAGGGGCAAACTATCTTACACAGAATTTCTAATATGGAAAATATTGTAACAAAAAGAGCACAAACACAAGAGGCAGCTAAGGAGTCTCTATCCCTTATCAGTGAGCACCTGCAGGGAAAACAGAAAAACAGCCAACATGTCACTATTTTCTTGAATATTACAAAGATCACAAACTGCAATGTAACTAATGTAGGATGCAGATTTCCCCAAGTGCCAGCTATGCCTCTGTCCCTACAAGCAAAAGGAATTACTATGGGGAATCGTGAACCTACTCACAAAAAAGCGGGAGAAAATCATTATAAGGCTATGCTACTGTAAGTGAATTTTTCTGTAACAGTCTTGTCACTACCAACTAGGAAACAACATTTTGCTGTTATCAGGGTTGGGACTCACTCATTTGAACAAAACACGTCCTGGAAAACATTAGTACGAAAAAAAGATCCATTGCAAATACTAAATAAATTAATTAGCATAAATCCTGTAAGTGGTCTTATACAGGTGTTGTCATTAACTCAGTATGTAACCCCAGCTGTGTCTTGAGTTTCTCATCTATATATGGTGAGAACATCACTATCTCATTACTTCACAAAGACTTGAGGCTCAATTAGATTGTGTATTAAATAGCACTTCTCAATGATTTTAATCACTTGAGATGTTGTGTCACAAGTTGTTGAACCTACTAGAATATCAAATTTTGCAAAAAATAAATAAATAAATAAGAATAATAATAAAAAAATGCGAATTTACAGATTTTCCCAAATAACCAAATTCTGTTTATATATCACTGTAAGGCTGGGTTTAAATGTGTTTCTAGTATTGTCACATTATCTGAATTTTTTTTGCTTTTTTTTTTTTTTTTTTTTTTTTT
>NW_016808858.1:1768186-1778425 GCF_001698545.2 Rhinopithecus bieti | reverse complement strand
TATTTTTTTTTTTTTTTTTTTTTTTTTTTTTTTTTTTTGGTGAGAGGCGGAGTCTCATTCTGTTGCCAGGCTGGAATACAGTGGTGGAATCACAGCTCACTAAAACCTGGAACTCCAGCCTCCTGAGTAGACAGGACTACAGGCACATGCCACCATGCCCAGATAATTTAAAAAAATATTTTGTAGAGACAGAATCTCGTTATGTTGTCCAGGCTGGTCTCAAACTCCTGAACTTAAGGAATCTGCCTGCCTTGTCCTCCCAAAGGGCTGGAATTACATGGGTGAGCCACGATGCCCGACTACATGTTCTCAGTTCTTAAAGAGAGCTACTGTTATTTCTGTTTCAGTACATTTCATCTTGTTTACAAATAATTTGGCAATGTTTCCAAGAGTTGAAGACGACTTGAAGGCATTTAGTAAAAGGTGGAATTAGCTAAGCATGGTGGCATGTGCCTGTAGTGCTACCTGCTGGGGAGGCTGGAGCTCCAAGCTGCAGTGAGCTATGATTGTGCCACTGTACTCCAGCCTGGCAACAGAGTGGGACCCTGTCTGAAAAATAATAACAATAATAATAATAATAATTGAGATATGTGACAAGACAATACTTGGAACATATTTAAACCAGTCTGACAGAGATCTATCTACTAATGGATTTTCGCTATTCTGGAAAATGTGTAAATTCTTATTCTTACCTTTTTTTTTTAACACAATTTGATATTCTAGTATCAATAAATGACTTGTGACACACATCTCAAGTGATGAAAAAATTGAGAAGTATAGTTTAATATGTGATTTCATTGGGCCTATATATCTGTATTCAAATACAGACCAGTAAAATTCTGAGACCAAAAGTCTAAAACATGTTTTAAAACAATCTTATCTTGCAAAACAAGGTGGAAAAGGAAAAATTCCTCTAGAGATGCAAAATGGTAAACAGATCTGTGAATTCAACTGGGTGTTTTCAAAGAAGGGAAAACACATACAACCCTGTATCTCAAGGCAGAATGAAAAAAAAAAAAAAAAAAACTGCTCCTAATTAATCCTTCCATTCACTACTGAGGCAGATATTTCAGAGACAGTGGGGGCTTTTACGAGCAGAACAAAGGATTATAAAGAGGGACAAGATGGAAGGTCAGAGGCTTTAATAGTCCCTGACCCATGGGTATATTTTAATTAAAAGCTCTCTGATGGACAAATGGCAAATTGGAAATCTAGAGAGTTTAGGAGGCTTCGAAGATTCTGTGGTCCTTGGAGGAATGAGAGGGAATTCTTTCAATTTCTTTATTTTGTGTGTTTATGCTGAATATCCTCCGGGTAGAGGAGCTTGGTTAGGGACATGGAGAATAAACAAGAAGCTGAGTGCTTAATCTTGCTTGATGGTCCAAAAAGAGAAATAAAGAAAGGCATTTATTTTTCTTCTTTGTTGGTCAATCTATGTCACAAGTTAGTGTTACAGGTAGTTAGACAGGAGCAAGGCAGGAGAGGTCTCTCCCCTGGACCCACTAGAATGTCAGGTGATTGTTCGGTTCAGCAATTATCGCATTGTGTTGTTCGGTTCAATAATTATCGCATTGTCTCTAAAAATGATTCAGCAGTGCCAGGGAGAGGCCAGTTCTTTATGATCCCCACCAGTTAACACCAAACTGTTAATTGAATGCAGACTCCAGGGAGAAGCAACTTCCTGGGCATGAGTGTTAGAGACAAAAATGATATAGTATAATCTTCCGGGTACACTCCATCAGAAAAAGGAAGAGAGCCTCAGATGGACCTGTGTATATTTTCCTACACACATTGCGGGTGCTCACTTCCCAAGGGTTAGCAGGGCTCTGCACATGAGGGCAGCCCAACCTAAGGGAAGAATCATGGGAAAGAGGCAAGCTTAAAAAAGTCCTAGGATCACAGTTAAGTGGGGCACTTGCCCTCTCACCTTCATGTGCCTGCTTGGCTCTCTTCCAAGCGTACCTTCCTTTCTTTCTTGTTGTAAGACCTTTTAAAATAAACTTCCATTCCTGCTCTGGAACTTGCCTTAGTCTCTTTTTCTGCTTTTGCCCCCAGCTGAATTCCTTCTTCTGAAGAAGCAAGGACTGAAGTTGCTACCGACTTTATGGATAGGCTACCGGTAAATTGGAGTAACTTGCATCTCTTCCACCACTAACATTGGGAAAGGAAGAAAGCTGGAACAGCAGCTCTGTCCAGGAGTAAAGACCATACCTTGCCAGACCTCCACTTTTATTATACCTACTATACATTATTATAGTGGAAAAAGTGCAACAGGCAGAGGAGGGGTTTCCACAAAGATAAAGAAGTTCGAGCTTCAGAGTCTCACATTTAAAAGGTCCTTTCAAAGACCTCAGAGTTATCCTATCAATTTTTATTTATACTTTTAATTCTGCTGTAATTAATACAAATACATATGTGTTTGTATGATTAAATGTGTGCACATCTACGCACACCTATGTGTATGTGTGTAAAATGGTCTTTTAGAATTACAACCTTTATTCACCAGGGAATCCTGCAATCATTAGAAGGACTTCAAGTATTTTTTGACACATGAGCTAAGTCGATTTGTAAAAATTCACAAAAGGATCTCATGCTTTGAAAAAAACAAGTATTCTGGGCTGGGTGCAGGGGCTCACACTGGTAATCCCAGCACTTTGGGAAGCCAAGGCGGGCAGATCATCTGAGGTCGAGAGTTTGAGACCAGCTTGACCAACATGGAGAAACCCCATCTCTACTAAAAATACAAAATTAGCTGGGTGTGGTGGGACATGCCTGTAATCCTAACTACTCAGGAGGCTGAGGCAGGAGAATCACTTGAATCTCGGAGACGGAGGTTGCAGTTTGCTGAGATCACGCCATTGCACTCCAGCCTGGGCAACAAGACCAAAACTCCGTCAGGAAAGAAAGAGAGAAAGACAGAAAGAAAGAGAGAAAAAAAGAAAGAAAGAAAGAAAGAAAGGAAGGAAAGTATTCTAATCAATTATATATAGTAATTCTATATAAGTATTTTCTTTTCGGTTGCTTTTTCAATTTACTTATTTATCTCTTTTGTTCTACACTGGAAATAGCTATTTCAGGAAGTAGGGAGATGGCTTTTAAAATATGCCAAATATATGCCCTTTGACTTCATTCATATCATAATAAGATCATTATTCCCATTTTACAGATGTGGAAAAGAGAGCTCAGAAAGGTTAAGTATTCATCCAAAGTATCAATAGGCAAAGATGGAGTTCAAACTCAATTCTAACTCAAAGTCCTTTTTTTTTTTTTAACTGAAATGCACTATCTTTCTCTAAAGCATGAATCAGCAAACTAGGTTCCACTGGCCAAATCTGGCCCACTAACTGTTTCTGTATAGTCCATAAGCTAAGAATAGTCTTTATATTTTAAATCGGTTTTAAAAATAATAATATTTTTGACACATCAATTATATGAAATCCAAATTTCAGTGCCTATAAGGAAAGTTTTATCAGAACTGACAAACTGTTTATGTATTTTCTATGACTTCTTTTGTGCTGCAATAGCAGAGCTGACTAGCTGTGACACAGATCAGCTGGCCTACAAAGGCTGGCCCTTTCACAGAAAAAGTTTGCTGACTCCTGCTCTAAACCTCTGCAATGACAAACTTTAGCTGAAAGTATAGTCCTCCTCAGATGAAATGTGATACAAGATCTTTAATAAATAAAACTTTAAGGAAAAAAGGCCAGTTCCTCTATATAAAATATTGGACCAAAACAGAATGATAAATTTTTCTAACAACTTGTCCATATAAACTTTCGAGAAAGTGCTTACTGTAAGAACTTCTTGATGTTCTCAGCTTTCAGTTCATCCAAAAATGCTTTCATATTATGCTTTGGAGTAACGTTAGTAGCTTCACTGGAGGATTTTATAAACCATCCTGAAAATACATCCAAAATAGGCATGAGATATGAGCCTACAGAAAGGATTTATTATTCATTATTGTTGTATGTATCATTTGTAAAACACAAATTATCAACATTACTTCTGACATTGAGGTTTTCCTGAAATTTAATTTCTCTTGCTTACTTTCACTGAAAATCATGCAAACAGATTTTAAGTTACAAACCAAATGAAAATATTTTTTATCTAACATCAATGATAGGTATTGCTGTTGTTCTAAGAAATGTTTTATGAGATAATGAGTACCAAAATAAAATGACATTAATGTTTCAACAAATGGGTATGAACAAGATCTTCTGAAAATGAAGGCAAAAAGGAGATCCACCTACCTTCATAAAGCTTCTATCTTCCTCTGCTGACTCAGAATAAGCATTTGATATATTTTTATGATGAATTAACCATGAATATATTTCAAGTATATAAATTATTTCCAAGTGTTGAAGGCAATTCAGACTTCTAATTTTCCCTGTTTCTGAAACTACGACAAACTGCTGTGACAGTTTGTGTTTCCAGTGAAGTAGGCTTGAGAAATCCAAGTTCAGACAGCTACAATGAAACTACAATTTACCCAACCTCTCTGCCAGACATCCAGTGCATGCATAAGCAGCCAGAAGCAATGGATAGCTAGATCCTGAAATCATTAGACCTTACAGTTGGCTTTTAACCTAAAGGAGATAAGGCAATATTCCAGGGTTTATTTAGAGAAATTACAGGATCTGGGAATAAAGTAGTTACAAAATTAGCACCCAACCAGCTTTCATGGAGCTTTCCAATTATAATTATGCTAGTTCTTAATTGCATGCATACAAATGGACATGCATATACACATGCATATTAAAATACATGATTGGACACAAACGGAAATAAGATTCCACCTGTGCATAAAACAAAAAGACTTGGATTAGAGTGAGGGATCAAGAAACAACACACTGAGGATGAGATGCTTGAACTGAGATCTGAAAAATGAACACGATAAAGAGAATGGAGGCCTGTAGCGGGAGGGGAGAGCAGAGAATCCTAGGGGGTGCGGGGCGGGCATCAATAAAGAACTCTTCTGTGTCAGCCACTGAGCAGGGAATACAGGGACGGAAGTGAGGGCAATACCAGGAAGAGTAAAATCCTTTTAAGAGATGAAGAATGTTATGAGCACAGTGTGTGGTTTAAAAATCTTTTAACAACCCCAAGGTGAAGCTGGTGGAAGAGATTGAATTTGTTTAAACCCATCTGGTCCATGCCCTGTTCTTCTAAATCCTAAAAGAGGGTCAAGAATTCCGAGCAGGAGTGAACTACCTGATGATACCTTAGATTAGTCCTGTGCATTAAGGTCCAATGAGGAGCATCTTGGTAAAAGAAGAAATAAAGTGGCGAAAATCCCAGTACTGTGCTAGGAGATTTACGTGCTATATTCTTTACTATTATCAATAATTTACAGATAATGTTATCCTCATCATTAAATAGGGAAACTAATGCTGAGAGGGACCCGGTAACTTGTTCAAGGTCACTAAGAAGGGGCAAAGTCAAAATTGGAATTTAATAAGAGTCTGAGCTCGCCTGTGCTGTTCTGCTTTTTTTTTTAGAAAGTAGGATTAAGTCTGCAAATCAGTACACAGGAAAAACCGCAAAAGACCTGCTGGTAGAGATCTGTCCGGATCGCTGACATGGTTCACACAGTTCCCAAACTTGCCTCTGTTACTTCCAAGGAAGAAAGAATGCACTGAGAGAAAAAAAAACCCAACTTCCTTTGCAGCAATGTCCTGAATTCTACCGTACACCTGAAACAGTACGACCCGGTAAAAACCTTAAACAAGTCTTGGTGCACAGCTCCCTGGGCGGCCTGGTTCAATAGCCCTCAGAGGTTGGCGCTCGTCCTAAATCCTTAAAAGTGCCTTGTCTTGCAGGGTTCCAGCACGTGGAACCTTCCTACGCCCAGTTTCAGGTTCCTTCTGTCCTACCTTCAACCTGAGTGACTGTCCTACAAGCAGCTTGTCTAGAACTCAGCCCTGCACCGTTCCCAGCTACCCTCCTCCTAACTCGAGGGGTGCTCACCCCACATTACCCCGACCTTAATCGCCGCCCCTGGGGAAGACCAGCAACTGGACCCCACTCCGCAGCCGACCCGCGAGTGCCGGCACCGCAGCACCACAGGGAAGACTCCGAGGTTTGCTCGGCGAGGGGCGCCCCTACCGAAGAGGAAGCCGAGGAGAAAGAAGCCACCCGCCAGCACCAGTGCCCCAGCGCACAGCCAGCGCGGGCGGCGCGCGGTGGCCACAGCCGAGTCGGTTTCGTGCAGGAGATTCCACATCTTAGCGCGAGCAGAGCCGGCCTCTTGGGACCCGCGCCTGTGCTACTGCTCCACTGCGCGCCCTCCGCCCACCACGGCGGGGTAAAGTCTCTCTCACACTAATGCCTCGCTTATCAGCCCTGGAGGCTGGAATTCGCTCCCAACCCCGGGGTTCAGTTACTCCCCGGTAGCAGTGTTTCTAGAGTGCGCTGAACCAATCGGAGCGCTAGAGAGGCAACATCTGCCTTCAGGAGAAGGAAACCCGGCCCCTTTTGAGAGGCGCCTAAACAACAACAACAACAACAACAACAACAACAACAAAACTTTCTTGGAAAATGTACAGCTCTTGCTTAAAAATGAGAGGAAGAAAGAGAGACTCTCCTCTCTCCACTCCTATAATTATGAGGAACTTTTATCCTGCTCTGACATTCTGTAAAATCTTTACAATACTCTACTGAATAAAAGTAGAGCAGAAAAAGCCTCGCTTTTTTCTATAGTGAGGGATGGTTGTCATCAGCGTAAATCACCACCACGCCCTCTTTCCCAATGACTATTATTGTTGTTAATAAATATGTAGGGTATTATCTTCCACTTACATTACAAAACAATGTTTTAAAGAAACAGGCTGGGCGTGGTGGCTCACCTGTAATCCCAGCACTTTGGGAGGCCGAGACGGGCAGATCACAAGGTCAAGAGATCGAGACCATCCTGGTCAACATGGTGAAACCCCGTCTCTACTAAAAATAAGAAAATTAGCTGGACGTGGTGGCGGGCGCCTGTAGTCCCAGCTGCTCAGGATGCTGAGGCAGAAGAATCGCTTGAACCCAGGAGGCGGAGGTTGCAGTGAGCCGAGATCGCGCCACTGCACTTCAGCCTGGCGATAGAGTGAGATTCTGTTAAAAAAAAAAAAAAAAAAGAAAGAAAGAAAGAAATAGAGAGAGAGAGAGGAAGGGAGGGAGGAAGGAAGGAAAGAAGGAAGGAAGGAAGGAACTTTATTTTCATATCTCAGTTATGTCTGGCTACTGTCTTACGTAATAGACATAAAATCAATCTTGGTTGAATTAACCAGATAAATCAATCATACAAAATTCTATCCCTGCCATAAATTCTTAATAATAATAATGATATTTCGAGGGAGAGAATAACCACACGCTTTTTAAAATAAACTGTGTTCTTACAATCCGTCAGAGAATCCGTGAATTGACTAGGAGTACTTTATGGAAGCACTGCTTTTAACAGAACCATGAGCTACAGGTAGAATTTGACCCAGTGGAGATGAGAAGAAACACTAGGGCCGGGGGGCCAGCTGAGTAGGCAAAGGAAGAAAACTCGAGGTATATTCAAGGAATAGCAAACAGTTTGCTTTGAGAAAGGGAGAGCACGCTATGAGTTAAGTGGAGAAAGATGGGATAGATTGTACAGTCTTGGGTCCTGCGATGAAGACTTTCTGAGCAAAGTGAAAAATTAGGGAAAATTAATTTGTCAATGAACCATGACAACTCCTAGATGACCTAGAGCAGGAAAGAAGGGAATTTCTTCATGTCTTTCTAACAAAATCCTGAATGTACTATCTCTTTCCTAATGTTCCTATTGTCAAATCTCGTCAGAGATAGCTAATAAGAGTGACTAATATTTAAAGAGCACTTATTATGAGTGATGCATGCTATGTATGTCACCTCATTTAGTCACCATTGGTACCCTGCAAGGTTTGTCCTATTACTCTTCCCGATTTACACTTGGTAAAACTGAAGTTTAGCAAGATTAGGTAAATCATTCCAAGTCACAAAGCTAAAACTTAATATGATGTCTGTCTTACTTTGTACCACTCTACAGCCTCTATTCAGCACATGATACCTTTATGGAGTCTGCTTGTGGCATTGGAGGGAACACTGGATTTGGAGCCAGAAGACTCTTAACAGACTTTGGACCTGGTCCTATCCAAGCTGTGTACCCTTGGGTGCTAAGTATTCAACTTACCAGAATATATCTCCTCATTTGTAAAACGTGGGATCACCCAGTAACATTACCCAGTACATTTGGTTAATGTGTTTTCTTTGAAGGTTAGATGTGATTATAAGTGAGCAAATTTCAGTTAAATATAAAAGTGATTTTTGAACAATAGAATTTCTTCAATTAATAATTGAATTAATAAGACACTATGGTGAAGAGGATATATTTGAAGAATTCAGACAACGAATGAACATCTGTCACATATTGTAAGCCTTGTGGAACTTACAGTTTAGTGGAAAAGATAAACCTTCAACAAGTAGTTAATAACCAATATACTGAGCATTTTCTATATGGTAGACACTATACTATGTGCTTTATATGCATTACTTCATTTAATTCTCATGACTTATCCTGAAATAATTTAAAATCTCTAACACATGATTATATAAACCACACTAGATTTTTCTGTTGCACCCTGTATTATTATTTACCTTTTACAGATAAGAAAACTGAGGTTTAGAGAAACTGATTAACTTTTGTGGAGTGCTAAGGAGTTAAAAGAAAAATGAAAAATGAGTTTAGCTGGCAGGAACAGAAACAGGGGTAGATGGGAATGAATGTTCCAAGAATAGGGTCAACTGCAAATGGTTCACTTAGCATCCTGTTACAAGCACCCAGCTCACAGCCCATCTGTACCCAACCATCCTGTCTGCAAACATTCAGCCTAAGGAGCACCCTTATAAAACTCCACTCTAGTCCCTGCCTCTTTGCAGACAACCTTCCTCTGCTGTCTGGCCAGTTGCTCCCTTGCAATGTGTCTCCCCTTTTCTCTGAATAAATATGTCTTTCTAAACCCATTACTGTCTTGGTATTAAGATAAACTTGTTTTACTATCTGCATGCCAGCCTCACACAGTTGTTGATCATGACAACTTTCTCAAGAAAACAATTGGCAGATGTTTGTTTTCTGAATCCCCCCAATAAGCATTAGGCCATACTATACTTCCTTCTTTAACTATTGGGAAAAGATTGAAGATGACTCTTCATGTCAGAATTTGTAGAAACAAACATGAATTAAATCAAAGTATTATATTCATCTATGAGGTGTGTTCTGGAAAAAATTAAAATATTTTAATTCCTCTTATTTCCAGCCTTTTACACATATTTGCCTTTGAAAATACTTAGTCAAGAAAATCACTGGCTGCTTTCTTTCTTTATTAAATAAATTATTAAATAATAAATTTTAAAAATGTATTATTTAATAAATAAATTATTAGTCAAAATCTGGCTTTGTCACCTCAAACTCCTGGGCTCAAGCAATCCTCCCACCTCAGCCTGCCAAGTAGCAGAAGCTACAAACACCAGCCACCATGCCTTACTCATTTTAAAAAAATTTTTGTAGAAACAGGGTCTTGCCGTGTTGCCCAGGCTGATCGTGAACTGGTTACAAGCAATCCTCTTGTCTCAGCCTCCCTAAGCCCTGGGAATAAATACATGAGCCACTATACCCAGCCTCCTTGGCTACTCTGTGATCTGTAAATATAACATTCTTGAACTCTAAACTGCATGCTAAACAACACAGCTCTAGAAGATAAAAATTCTAACTTATTTCTCCAAGTAATTTGATTTTTTAAAAATTTCAGTCTTTTTAAATTGGGAGTGATTACATAGGCATTTATATTTGTTGAATTATTTTTGTCATACGTTAAAAATATGTGCACTTTATTGTATATAAAGTATAAATTTTAAAATTGATTTAAACAAAAAGATAGGGCCATAGATAAATAAGAATGTTCCCTAATGGTTCATCTGAATTCTATCGCTTCAAAGTAATTAATTATCATTCTCCTTAAGCTAACTTTACCTAAAGTAGGGGAATATTTGCAGAGGGAACTCTGTAGACAAATTTCTTTGCTTTGGAATTTTGAAAAATAGAAAATGTAGTAATACTGTTCCCAATTTAATGATGAAGTGGAGTAATAACTGAACATATTTTAGGAAAAATTGCTTGTAATATTTAAATAAAATATATTTTTTTCCTCTGTTAATTTTTATTACTGAAATAAAATACTTTTTTTTCTTTTTTGT
>NW_016808858.1:1761700-1767206 GCF_001698545.2 Rhinopithecus bieti | reverse complement strand
ACTCTGAAGGTAGGCCTATAGACAGCCCCTTTTCAGGTGTCCTGTCTTTTATGGTCCAAGCCCATGGGATGAAGGGATGAAATAAGCCCCGGTCTCCTATAGTGCTCCCAGGCTTATCAGGTGGACAAAAATTCCCACCTAATAAATTTTGGTCAGACAGGTTATCTGCTCTCAAACCCTGTTTCCTGATAAGATGTTATCAATGACAATGCGTGCTGGAAACTTCATTAGCAATTTTAATTTCACCTCATCCGGTGGTCCTGTTATCTCACCCTGCCTTGTGATATTTTATTGCCTTGTGAAGTATGTGATCTCTGTGACCCACACTCTATTCGTACACTCCCTCCCCTTTTGAAAATCGCTAATAAAAACTTGCTGGTTTTAGGGCTCAGGGAACATCACGGATGCTGCCGACATGTGATATCTCCCCCGGACACCCAGCTTTAAATTTCTCTCTTGTGCTCTTTCCCTTTATTTCTCAACCCAGCCAAGATACTTAGGAAATAGAAAAGAACCCATGTTAAACATCGGGAGCGGGTTCTCCTGATAAAGTACCATTTTATACCCCTCTGTCCTTTCCCTTAACATATCACCATCCAGATGTGAATACCATCAACATTTTGGTAGTAATTATTTGAGACATTTTTCTTCAAATACACACAATACTTCAAATGAAAAATGAAATCATGCTATGCCTTTATTTTTATTTTAAAAAAACTTTTAATTAACATATACATACATAAAATGTACAAGGTTTAAGTGTACAGCTTGATGAGTTTTTACAAAATGAACACACTGGTCATTCAGCATCAAGATCAAGAGATACAGTATCACCAGAACTCCACAAGCCCCAGTCACCTTTACATCACTATCTTTCATGCTGATGGATACCCACTATTCTCCTATTCTAATTTCTAACACTAATGTTTAGTTTTGCCTGTTTTGAAATTTCTGTAATTGGAATTAGGCAGCATTTATTTATTTATTTTGCCTGTACTTTATTTGTATTTATTCATATTTATTATTATTATACTTTAAATTCTAGGGTACATGTGCAGGTTTGTTACATATGTATACATGTGCCATGTTGGTGTGCTGCACCTATTAACTCATCATTTACATTAGGTATATCTGCTAATGCTATCCCTTCCCCCTCCCCAACCCCAGGACAGGCCCTGGTATGCGATGTTCCCCATCCTGTGTCCAAATGTTCTCATTGTTCAATTCCCACCTATGAGTGAAAATATGTGGTGTTTGGTTTTCTGTCCTTGTGACAGTTTGCTCAGAATGATGGTTTCCAGTTTCATCCATGTCCCTATAAAGGACAGGAACTCATCCTTTTTTATGGTTGCATAGTATTCCATGGTGTATATGGGCCACATTTTCTTAATCCACTCTATCATTGATGGACATTTGGGTTGGTTCCAAGTCTTTGCTGTTGTGAATAGTGCTGCAATAAACATATGTGTGCATGTGTCTTTATAGCAGCATGATTTATAATCCTTGGGTATGTACCCAATAATGGGATGGCTGGGTCAAATGATATTTCTAGTTCTAGAACCTTGAGGAATTGCCGCACTGTCTTCCACAATGGTTGAACTAGTTTACAGTCCCACCAACAGTGCAGTGTAAAAGTGTTCCTATTTCTCCACATCCTCTCCAGCACCTGTTGTTTCCTGACTTTTTAATGATTGCCATTCTAACTGGTGTGAGATGGTATCTCATTGTGGTTTTGATTTGCATTTCTCTGATGGCCAGTGTTGATGAGCATTTTTTCATATGTCTGTTGGCTGTGAATCATGCAGTATTTATATTTCTGTGTTTGGCTTGTTTCCCTAGGAATTATGCTTGTGAAATACATTAGTAGTGTGCTAGTAAATCAGCTCTAAAGAAAGGGAAAAGCCTTGGTTTGCAGCATTTACTGATTTATGTGATGCAAATATTCCCACCATGGCAGATTTCAAGGAAACAACAAGAAGTTACTGATTGTGCAGTCTGAAGGGATGGCCATAATTGCCTTTTGTAAGCTGGCAGAAGCAGGCTTCAGCACACCACTGGACACTCCATGTCTTTCCATGTAGCAATAGTTCACTCATTTTCAGTGCTGTGGATTTATCAATTGTATAAATTTTGCAGTTTATTTATCTATTCTCTCCTTGATAGATTTTTAGACTTTCTCCACTTCTTGGCTATTAGAAATTGTACTTCAATGAACTTTCTTGTGCATATGTTTTGGAGGTCATATGTATTTATTTTTGTGGGTATTTATCTAGAGGTCATAGGTATGTATATGTTCAGCTTTAGCAGAAACTTTTAGAGTTTTCTAAGGCTTTTATGTACTACTCATACTAGAGGAATATGTGGAATTCCAGTTTCTCTCTTTTCGTGCCAACCAACTGGTATTTTACTGATGACAACTAAAATGGAGCAGCTTTTTCTGTGGTTGCTGCTAATTTGCACCCTTCTTTTTTTGCACTGACCAGGTGTTTTGTCCCATTTTCTCTTGGGTGTTCTGCCTTTTTTTTTTTTTGATTTGTAGGAGTTTTTGTATATATTATGACTCTAATTTTGTAATTTATTTTATTCCATAAGGCAGAATTTTACATGAGTATATAAAAGATCTAGCTTTTCATTTTGTCACTTTGTAATATTTATAGAATATTATATTTATAATATTTCAAAGAATAGACATAAAAATGGGGTATTTCATGTTATTCAAATCAAAATTCTTCTCAAATATGTGATTTGCAAACATTTCCTCTGATGTTATAGTTGTCTTTTCACTTTCTTGGTAATATCACATGAGTACTTAAAACAATTTTTTTTACGTATACCTGATTCACCAAGAATTTAATAGATGCTCCCTGAGTTATGATAATCTGACTTAGGATTTTCCAACTTTATGGTGGTGCATAAGTGATACACATTCAGCAAAAACCATACTTCAAGTACTCATACTATCATTTTGCTTTCTCACTTTTTGTACATTACATGAGCTATTCAACACTTTATTATAAAATAGGCTTTGTGTTAGATGATTCTGTTTGACTGCAGGCTAATGTAAGTGTTCTGGATGTTTACATCAGGTGAGGTTCAGTTATAATGTTCAATGGGTTAGGTATATGAAATCATACATACCTGATGTTAAATTTATGTCAGTAACTCATATATGCAAATATAGGCAAATTGCTCAATTTTACCTCATCTGTAATCTTTACCGTTCCCAGAAAATGGCTCTTCTCAAAGTTACCAATTGTTAGGCAGGGATCTAGACCCGACATGGCGGCGCCACCCGGCGTAGCAGGCCCTTTGTTCAAGACTTCCCTTCCTCTGTGTACACAGCCGCAGACTTGCATAGGTCAGAGGTTCCGGCTGGGCAACCATACTCCCCCATGACCTGCAGCTCACCTGCATTCCACAAGTTCCTAAACAGCAGTTTCGGTTAACAGTTTCCAAAGACCCCTTCCTCATGACCCTTACTCGACTCCTGCCCTAGTAGTTTCAAGACCCCCCAGGCCCTGTTTGTACAACCAGCTTCCCTACCTCTCGGGCTATACAAAAGCCCCTACCCTCCTCCCTCAGTGTGACTTCCTCGGCCCGCACCTTTGGATCGAGGAACCTCGCCCGCAAGTCCTAATAAAGGCTATTCTCACTGCCATTTGCCTTGTGTCTTCGTTCCCGGTTTGGCTCCAGCCTCAGTTTACCTTTACACCAATGGTCTACGTCTTGTCAAAGGCAGTGATCAGTTCTCTTTGATTCTGTTTTGTGTGTGTGTATGTGTGTTTGTGTTTCAGTGGAATGACTGAATCATGTGACATGGTATAGCCATAAGAATTATTTAGACCCATAAGAACATATATTCTTACCAAATAGGGAAAACATGACAAAGGTGTAGGTTTCCATCAAGATCAAAGGTATTTTGACCTATGAAATAAGATATTTTAAATAATATAAAAGCCGAAGAAAATTATATCCAGTGATGTAACCACTGGATGAGTTTGCAGAGTTCTGTGAGAAAAAATATTACAGGTGAAATCCAAACTGAAGCATGTAATGTACCTGGGCTATAAGATCTGCAAGACCACTGAGTGAGTTGATACGGTAACTACAGATAAGACTGAGTTTGTTCTATCACAATAACAGATACCAGAGTCCCTGGTCAGTATCTAAGGCAAATATGCATATTCCAACTATCTAAGAGAGTATCCTTAAAGACTGTGATAACACTGTTGTTTCCTTTGTGGGAAAGCCTACTTTTACCATTAAAATATTTAAAGTAACATAGAAATATTTGGGTAATTAAACCCATTAGTTAAAATAAGTTTAAGCATATTTAGTATTTCGAAAACATGATGTGTACTGTTCAAAAGAATATTGACTATTCAGTGAAATTTGTTTCTAATGTAAGCTATATAAATTAAGTAGTTGAGCTCACCTTTTGGGTTTTATTTATTTATTTTTTTTGAGACGGAGTCTCACTCAGTCGCACAGGCTGGAGTGCAGTGGCGTGATCTCGGCTCACTGCAAGCTCTGCCTCCCAGGTTCATGCCATTCTCCTGCCTCAGCCTCCCAAGTAGCTGGGACTACAGGCGCCTGCCGTCACGACTGGCTAATTTTTTGCATTTTTAGTAGAGACGGGGTTTCACTGTGTTAGCCAGGATGGTCTCGATCTCCTGACCTTGTGATCCGCCCGCCTCAGCCTCCCAAAGTGCTGGGATTACAGGCATGAGAGACCGTGCCCGGCCACCTTTTGGGTTTTAAATTCAAAGTACTTACTGTATTTATATGCACTGTGACTGGAATATGGAAAAGAGGTTAAAATTGGGCCAGGCACAGTGGCTCACTCCTACAATCCCAGCATTTTGGGAGGCTGAGGTGGGCAGATTGACTGAGCTCAGGAGTTCCAGACCAGCCTGGGCAACATGGTGAAACCCTGTCTCTACAAAAAAAGGAAACATTATCTGGGCGTGGCAGCTTGCGGCTATAGTCCCAGCTACTGGGGAGGCTGAGATGAGAGGATAGCTCACACCTGGGAGGTTGGGGCTGCAGTAAGTCTGAGTGCAAGCCACTGCACTCCAGCCTGGGTGACAGAGTGAGACCCTGTTTCAAAAAAAAACACAAAAACAAAAACAAACAAAAAAAATAAACAAAAGAAAGAAAAGAAAAAATAAGTTAAGATTACTCATAATTATAAATTAAATATATTAGACTTACAAGAATTAATTTTAAGTACTTAGAAATATTTGCTGGACAGACCATTGAACTACCTAAAAATTAAAAATTAATAGAATACATTTATAAATGTTGCTTAAAATGCTTAACAGTATTTAATTAACTATGTAAAATAAGATGAAGACTATGAAATATCCTGTAAGTTATTGTTAAAATTTATTAGATTTCTAAACAGAGTAGATAAGTATGTATGTTGAACATAAAGAAGCTAAAGAACAGAGTTTTTTTTTTATCTAGGTTCAATCAGTTAAATATTGATTATAAAAATTATTTA
>NW_016808858.1:1743503-1758646 GCF_001698545.2 Rhinopithecus bieti | reverse complement strand
GGTTCAATCAGTTAAATATTGATTATAAAATTATTTAAATATTGATTATAAAATTAAAGTAAAACTCTGAAGAGTTTTCTATATATAAATCTGTCCTCAAGAATATAAAAAAAGTCAGTGCACACACTCAGAGACTTTAACAAAGTTAATTGCTAATTCCCTCATTAACTCTTTCTCTTCCAAACTGTGTGACACCATTGTCCTCTGAAATTGACTGGCGTCCCTTTTCAGTCTCCTTTGCCAGCCCATCTTTTTTTTTTTTACCAGACCTTTAAATGTTGGAGTGTCCCAGGGCTCTCCCTTTGGCCCTACTCTTTTCATTCTTTAGTGTCTCTTGAGGTGATTTCAAACTCACGAATAACTTCCTCTAAAGTTTTGCATATTATGAAAGTACCATAGTCACAGTGCTGAGAAAAGGAGTAAATAAGACAATGTATATAAAAACACTTGGTTCAGTCCCTAGCTCTGTGGTTGATAAATATTAAGTTAGTATTAATTATTATTATAATAATGACTTAACTTCCAGCATACTTGCCTATAATGTATAACTATAGCATACTTGCCTATAATCATGACGTAACTTCTAGAAAGTTAAGTACCATCTGTATCTGACTGCCACTGGCTAGAGGTTCACCAATCACATTTCCCTGTTGTTCTGGGAATACAGCTAGGCTGCATGTCAGTCTCCCTTAAAAGTAGGGGTGTCCTCATTATTGTGTAAGAGCTAATAAAATATGAGAGGAAGTGATATATGCCCCTTCCAAGCTTATCCCCCCTCCAAAACCTCCTATACAATTTTTCCCTCTCATTGTTTACCTTAATGGTTTCTGGAACAGAGGCTCCAGCAGAGGATTCAGAGGCCCTGGAGAATGATACAGACACAGACAGAAATAGCCCAGATTACTGAATCATTGCTAGGCGCAATCAATAACACCCAAATAAACTTTATGGCAATAAAAGAATACATTATTTTTTTTAACCGAGTGGGTTGATTTGGTACAGAAGCTGGTGCACTAAACACTTCTGATCTTGATTGAGACCCGCATTATTCATATTTGTTGTCAACCTAGACTTCTCCCTTGAGATACAGCATTAAATGTGTAATTGCTTAATTGAAGTCTCCAACTGGAAGCCTATTAGACAGCTCAAACTTCACACAGTGAAAGATAAGTTGCTCTACAACCCACTGTCCAACAAATTTACTTTGTGCCTCCCCAATACCAACCTAGCCTATTGCCAGACTTCCCTCGCTGTCCTACCTGGATAAATGATGACACCACTCTTCACTGCAGTTCAGGCTAAAATCCCATCACTCTTGACTATTTTACTCATAACCAACAGCTACCTCTACTTAGTCCTAAAAGGAAAAAAAAAGTCATATTTTCCTTGTAAACCTTTGCCTTTATTCTTTATTTTTCTCTGCAAAACAAAGTTTAAACTTTTCATCGAGATGTATAAATCTTTTCAGAATCTCATACAAATCTAGTCTTGTGATGAACTTTTACCTTGAAAACCTCATGCCCCTGGTCACAGTGAAATTGATGAAGAGTAGATATCTGATTCAGCTTTGGAGAATATTTGCACTAAGTTGTTGAATTAAAAATTTAAAGTGACTGGAAGCATTACCTGAGTGGCTAGCCAGCTTCTACCTCCCATATGAATTGAATAACAAAGAAAGCAGGATTAAGTAGAAAGCAGAATAAAGCAAGGGCCCAGAGAGTAGCAGAAACAATATTAGAAATGGAGCACTCCTTCAATTTATAATCTCCAAGACCTTAATTCCTGCGTTTTCTGAGACCTATTGTCATTTCTACCTTTGGCTTCTGTGAGACATTCTTGTGTCTTTATAATAAGCCCCTACCACCCTTAATCCCTCTCTTTTTTGCTTAAGACAACTGGAATTGGTTTATTTTACCTATTGTATAGAATTCTGAATAATTAAGCTTTCCAGCCTCATCTCTAATTCACTAGTACTCCCCCATTCCCTCCTGCCATCACATATGAAAACTGGATACATAGAACTTCAAATGGTTTCGAGAATATTGTTGGCTATTTTGAGGCATTAGGATTTAAAAAAATCTGTCTCATTTGCCTGTGATATTAACTGCCACTTAACTTTCTGGAAATGTTTTAGGCATACATTAGGGCTCATCTCAAATATCACCTTTGCATTGGACTTATTTGGACCTACTGCAGGAAGATATTTTTATTTTATCTTTTGTGCTGTCATAGTACTGTATCTACCCATCTGTAATGACATGAAGGACATGAAATCATTATTGAAAGATTTTCTTCCTCATTAGACTGACTCAAAGGCAGGAATGATGCCCAATTAATTCTGAATGACTCAAGTATACTACACGATTTGACACACAGTTGTATGTCTATTCTTCAAATGAAGGAAGAAATACATGAAAGAAGAAAGTGTGCTAGCCCTGCCAGTTATTATTTTAGCAGATGATATCTTATTTTAATTGTTTAAATTTTAAATGATCTTCGTGGTATACTGGCCTATTTGTTTAGGTTATTTTTCAGCACATTCTTTGCATATTTTATGACCCATCAGCAATAAAAGTCAAGAAGGGAAAGAAGGAATTGTAATAATCAGCTCTTCACACCTCTTATTTCTCTTCCCTAACGTTTCCTGAAGTTTTTGTTTTGTTCTTACAATTAAGTATACTACCTAGAAAATAAGATTAAATCTTCTATGTTCCTTTGGTTAGAAAGTTTTGTGGGATGGATTTAAAGTTGAACATCTACTGCAACTTAAAATTTTTGTTAAAGTTGCTCTTTCATCCTAATGGCAATTATGTTGGGCTAGAGGATAAATCGTTGGAGATAATGGACTTTTCTCTTAGTGTTATGGCTGCCTCCATTCTTCTATATCTTGCAATGGACTCTTTGGATATTATAATAATAATTAATACTAACTTAATATTTATCAACCACAGAGCCAGGGACTGAGCCATGTGTTTTTATATACATTGTCTTATTTACTCCTTTTCTCAGCACTGTGACTATAGTACTTTCATAATATGCAAAACTTTAGAGGTATTTTGAGTTACTAAGAAATAACATGAAAACAAGCTCTTTGTGTCCTGTAAGATTACTAGCTAGGACGGCTTTGTAAGAGAAAGACCTCTTTACGCTTCAGGAGTAGCAGGAAAAGTATGCTATTCAACAGGATTGGCTTATCCACCTGACTCTGATATAATCATATTTGAAATGATACTGACATCAGCTTTCTTTCTCCAGTTGTTGATAATTCAGTTCCTTATTTCTTGTCCTTCCTCGTGAGCAATTTGATCTGTCCTGCTCCAGTTCTTCCCTTCCAGAGCAGGAAAGTCAAAGGAAAGGAGGAAGTTGTGTAGAAGAAAACAGTTTCAAGGGGCATTCTCCGGAAAGACTGAAACATTGTACTAACCGGTCAAAACATATTTTGAGAAGTTAAATTTGGATTAGAAGTCTCTTTTTATAAATGTGTTTTTTTTAATTTTTTAAAATTTTCATCTTTAAAAAATGTGTTTTTCAAATTTTTTCAAAAAGCTCCGGCTTTGTCCTAGCTGAATTCACAGGAAAAGGAATGTTTTCAAATCTCCGATCTGAATAAGTAGGGGAACAGCTTATCTCTGAGGGGGCAAGCTGGTAAAGAGGGCTCCATTTGAAAAACTCAGAAACAAGAAAGGATTTTAAGTGGGAACCAGGAGTTTCTCTTCAAAATAATCCTTTACACTTTACACTCTGTTCATCATACATATAAAAAGTAGTCCTTTCGGATGGTCTAAGGATTTCTCAACTGCTGATAATCACAAGGGAACAAACTGGGTCTCTAGAAAGGGAGAAGGTGAGAGTTGCAACATAGTTCCAGACTCCAGAAGAAAAGTGTTCACATGCCACAGATTGCCAGGATATCCTGTGATAACTTAGCTTCTGCTTAGAGTGCTCAGGCCTATATCTCCTGTCTACTATTTTCTCTATTTCGTGGGAAAGCTGTCTGATTCCATCTGTGTTACTATCTGAGTATTTAGCACTTATCGCCGTTATATTATATATTATTCAACTGGATTTTGTGGTTTAATAGAATGTTGGGCTAGGAATCAGAGCAGTGGTTTAATGCACTGAAAAGACATAATGGAGTTATAATAACTAACAGTTATTGCTTATTTGCTCTGCATTGGGACTGTGCTTAATGCTTTACATGGGATGCTGAGAATTACTGAAGTGTTCAGTGAGCAACAAAGTATGATGGTAGATCTATGTGATAAAAATTTAGTTGGTAACAGAATAAAATACGTAAAATGAAGTTATCTGTGGTGTATGTGGGATCACTGGTATGCTTTGCCCTTAGACATAAGTGTAGGAGGGGGCATTTCAGATGAATGTTGCTATTTCTACAAGTCAAGCCAAGTAACTCAATAGAATAAAAATTTGCCATTATTAATTATTATTATTACTAATTTTGTCAAACCGGGGCAGCTATATGTCTTACCTTCAGTAAAAAGGAATATCCATAGCCTAGACATTGAAACTAGTATATTTATTGTTGCAGATACTTAACACAGCTGAGTGATGCCCTTCATTCAGGAGCTTCTGGGGAACATGGTGCTATATAATAGAGTGAAATGGGAATCAGTGAAAGAAGGAAAAATAACTTCATCAGGAATGTGAATCCAAGATTCTTAAAAGGGCAGAGTACTTTTCTCATTCATTGTTTCCCTTTTACCTCCATTCAGTTAAAGAGACTTGAGGTCATCGATGTTTCTTTTCTCTTCATTATTGACTTAATACGTAAATGGAGTATGTTATTGACAGAGGGAGCTCCTTGTGGTCCAGCGTAAACTCGTTCATTCAATCAAAACTCAGGACACCGAAAACCTGTGTGATTCACAAGCAAGTGCCATAGGTGTTTGCGCTAGGTCATATTTCAACAGGTAGCATAGCTCCAATTTATTTGTTTGTTTTTGAGTTGCTTACTTTGTATTTGCATTTTCTGAATACTAGATTCTTGGCAAGAATCAGGTAAGGCTATCATAGCCCAATATATGGAGTTTTATAACTCAGCACTTTAAAGAAAATACTCCTCAGGTCTTTAAAAAAGTTTTTTTTTAAAGTTTTCAAAAGTTTTTTTTTAAAGTTTTCAAAAGTTTTAAAAGGCAAATTAAATAATTATTTGTTTTTTAAAAATAAAATCTTTGTACTTTTAAAATGCTATTAATTCAAACATGATTATGGACAACAGATTGCTAGTGATAAATGATGGGGTGTTGGATGAGCCAGACATTGTACAGCTTCCCTTGAGGCAAGCATGGTGATCAATGTGGGTTTTGCATGCTGGGGTAATTCAACTTGGTGTCCTAGTCTGGTATATATATTTAATTTCACATTTAAAGTGTACAACTATATTATTTTGACTATAGTCACCCTGTTGTACTTTTAAATACTAGGTATTATTTATTCTTTCTAACTATTTTTTGTACCCAATAACCATCCCCACCTCACCCTCATAGCCTACACTACCCTTTGCAGCCTTTGGTAACTATCCTTCTGCTCTCTATCTCCATGCATCCAATTGTTTTGATTTTTAGATCCCACAAATAAACGAGAACATGCAATATTTGTCTTTCTGTGCCTGGATTATTTCACCTAAAATAAAATGTTTGTCTTTTACCTGAAATAAAATAATGTTTGTCTTTCTGTGCCTGGATTATTTCACCTAAAATAATGATCTCCGATTCCATTCATGTTGTTGCAAATTTCTTCTATGTGTCTTTACCTTCTGTTCTGATACCATACCCATCTGTGTTCAAATTTGTTTTGTACTGAAAAGTATATATATACACACATATATATACATATATGTCTCTCCAATTCCCTGTGATACCGAGGACAGACAGCATATGTATGTATATGTGTGTGTGTGTGTGTGTATATATATCCAATTCCCTGTGTACTTTCTAGTACAAAAAAAATTGAACACAGATGGGTATGGTACCAGAACAGAAGATAAAGACACATGGAAGAAATATGCAACAACATGAATGGAACTGGATATCATTATTTTAGGTGAAATATATACACACGCACATGTATATATACGTATATGTGCATATATATGTGTGTGTATATATATGCTGTCTTTCCTAGGTATCCTATATATATGTGTGTGTATATATATACACACAAACATATATATACACACATATATATAGGATAGCTACTGAGTGACAAGTGGTATGGTATATCACCTGTCACTCAGTAGCTATTTTATATATATATATATATATATATATGGAATTGTTTCCAGGAACCCCAAAGATACCAAAATCTGAGGATGCTCAGCTCAAGTCCCTTATAGAAAATGGCGTAGTTATATCGTTTCTCTGACTTTTGGCAAGATGAAGTTTATATCTGTTCTTATTAGTTTAAAGTAGCATAGTATTTGCATATAGCCTATGCATCCTCTAGTATACATTAAGTTATCTCTAGATTACTTATACTACTTAATACAACATACATGCTAGGTAAATAGTTGTTATACTGTATTTTTTATTTGTATTATTTTTTATTGTTGCATTATTTTTTAATGTTTGTTATTTCCAAATGTTTTTAATTCATGGTTGGTTGAATCTATGAATGCAAAATCCGTGGATACAGAGAGCCAAATGTATACACATACACACACTCATAATTTTCAAAGTCCACAGTAAGTATCAAGCAGTGTGTGTTTACCTGCATGTGTATGTGAATTAACTATGTTCCTGACGTGGTTTTATTTCCCTCCATTGGATTCTACTTTATTTCTTAATGTCAAGAAATAGCTAATCTCTATGTGAGTACCTGTACTTTCTTTCTCTGTCTCTCTCTGCTGTCTCTGTCTCTGTCTCTCTCTCTTTCTCTCTCTTAGTGTTTGTGTGTGAGAGATCACCATTCTGCCTGCACCACTCAAAATGCAGCTCTCCTAACTAAAAGATTGTATTATTCATGGAGGTCTCAAACGAAAATGTTTCTCCCATTGGACAGAAATGAGGATGCCCTGGCACTTCTCATATAACACCACTTAATATATTCTTTCAATAGCAACAGTTTAGAATTATTATTGATTAATAATTCTAGTACCATTTAGTGTCCAATAACATATTAGGGAAACACGATAATTTACCACATCCTCTCTATATTCTTGTTCATTTATTGTTTATTATGTCATGCTCTGTACCTTTTTATATGCCACTTCAATTTGTTTTTTACTAGAGCGGGAAACGTGTCACTTCTCCTATAAATCAGCCAACTCTTTATGTGCTTATTATGGATTCAGTATATCCCTCTTCCCAATTCACAAGAAATGGCTCCTCTCTCTCTGAGATAGAACAAGGTGAAGTCCTATCCCTCCAGTACTCTACTTTACAATGTGAAGTTATTTAGACGTAGGATCTTTACATAGATAATCAAGTTAAAATGAGGTCACTAGTATAGGCATTCATCCAATATGACTGGTGTCTTCATACAAAAGGGAAACTTTGGAGACATTTAGAGTGAGGATAATGTAAAGAGATGTAAAGAGAAGATGGTCATCCAAACGTTAAGGAGCAAGGCCTGGGACAGATTCTCACCCACAGCCCCCACAAGCAACCAATCCTACTGACATCTTAATTTTATACTTCCAGCATCTATAACCGTAAGACAATAAATTTTTGTTGTTTTCAGCCACTAAGTTTGAGGTGATTTGTTCTGGCAGTCCTAGGAAACTAATACAGTGCCTTTATTAAAACAATTCACCTGTTTACTCCAGTTTTTGTTTTGTTTTGGTTTTGGTTTTTGGCATATCTGTTTCAGACTGGACTATGTACTCATCAAGAGAAATGACCTTACCTGTCATATACTTCACTCCGTGGTATTTGTGTGAGGGACATAAAATGTAAGATATGATATACTATGTAAGATATGATACCTGCCTTAAAATCCAGTGTTTATTCATCAAATATTTATTGAGTGCCTGATGTAATTATGTAACAGCCACTCCTCAGGATACTGGTCATACAACGGTAAGCACAGAGATGATGGTCTCCTCTTTCATGGAGCAAACAGTCTGGAAAATGGTGGGGTGGGGGTACATTAAAACACAGGTAAAAAGAAAATAATTGCACAAAAATAATTATCAAGAAGGAGAGAAACATCTGTATGTAAAGAAGAGGAAGCAGCGATCATTCTTGGCCATGGGATGATCTGGAAAGCCTTCTAAGGGAGAGCACTTGAGCTCAGTCTAAAAGGGGCAGTAGATTTTAATAAAAGGCACAGAGAGAGAACATTTCCTTGTGAAGAAGAGAATGGGGAAGGAACCCTGGGTCATTAGTAGTCCATTTGCCTGGAGCACAGAGAAATAGAATAACTAGAGTAATCATGGCAATGATAGTTTTTTGGGGTTTTTTAAAATGCTTACTAAGTGTCAGCCTTACATTATGTCGTTTACCTTCACATTTTTTGAGGTAGGCTGTTGTCATCCCAATTTACACATAAGGTTGTTGAGCTTTGCTTAACCATATCTTTGTACTTGTTATTACACCATACCACCTGTCACTCAGATTTATTCCTAGGGATAACTATAACTTGAAATGAAGTCTCTGACTCCACAGGCTCTGTTGCTTTTTTTTCATTCCATAGCAGAGAATTATTCCCTAAAATGTAGAGTCAGAAAGAGAGGTTGCAGGGAGATTTTAGAATACTTCCATTGCTAATCAAAGAATATAAAAATATACTTTACAGTAAACAAAAGAGAAAAAATCAAATGTCTGCAGAGTAGAAACATGATATACATGCTAAAAAAATTGAAATAGGAAAAAATATTGGGGGAAGTAGGATTCCTAAGCACTTACTGAAAGAAAAATCCTGATAAGAAATGTAAATGTACCAGACTTGGTGGCTCACACCTGTAATCCCTGCACTTTGGGAGGCCGCGGCAGGCAGATCGCTTGAGGCCAGGAATTTGATACAAGCAGGGCCAACATGGTGAAATCTCATCTGTATTAAAAATATAAAAATTAGCCAGCTGTGGTGGCACGCACTTGTAATCCCAGCTACTCAGGAGGCTGAGGCAGGAGAATCGTTTGAACCCTGGAGGTGGAGGTTGAAGTGAGTGGAGATTGTGCCACTGCACTTCAGCCTGGGTGACAGAGTAAGACTCTGTCTCTCTCACACACACAAAACAAAACAAGAAATGTAAATCCATCATCGGAATGACTCTAGTGTGCACAAGAATCATCTCAGTTGTCTGTTAAAAATTCCTACTTCTTTGTAATAAGAATATTCAAAAATCTCTCTTCAAGGTTGTGCATAAATTACCTCAATTTGATCATTACACAATGCACACATTTAAACACATATTGAAACATCAGGTTGTACCCCATAAATGTGCACAATTATTGTGTGTCAATTATATTTTTGTTTAAATTCTGCTTCCAGTCACCACCCCAGAGGACTGCTGACGTGAGGAGGTTTTAGACAATATTCTGTTCTTGCCTAGCCAAGGGATTAGGGAGGCAATGTAAGCCAAGCTTCCTTCTTCACAGCAAGCTCTTGGACTGTAGGGATCAAATTTCATTCATCTTTTTATTCCCTTTTCCCCTAGGTCCCAGACCCTTGCTCATAATAAGCATGTGGATGACTTGAATTGAACTGTAAGAGTGAAAGACTCTTGTCAAAGAAGAATCATTAGGACTGTGTGAATTTAAAAAGAGAACAAATTCAAGAATACATGCTTTGTAAGTCTGGGAAAAGGAACATGCAGGGTACAAGGGCGGTAACATGTGACCAAGAAGAGAAGAGTAAAATGAACTCACTAGCCAATTATATTCGAGTGATCTGCTACTTAGAATGCATAATTTAACTCCTAGGTCTTATAGCCACTGGGAACTTTTTCTCTCTAGACTTTGAAAGCACTTTAAAGACACGGTGTCACCTAAAGTTTGGTGATTTGTGTTGGGTTCCCCCACCCTAGAACTAGTAGGCAACATTCTCACTGGTAAATACCATAGGAAGAAATCAGAGAATTGTATTTTCCATTGAAATAGTTGGAAGATATACAGAGAAGCCTAATGTGATTTTCTGAGTTGGAAATTTGCTAGGACATAGGGATGTGAATGCCTGTCTTCTCAAAAGACACGCTGTAGATGCCAATAGATCTGAGCAGCAGGATGGAATTTATCAAAATAAATGGCAGGATTATCCAGTGCTGGAGTCCTTATTTAAGAAGCCCATACTAATTGAACTGAATATAGTTGGCATTCCAACAAATATGTGCTGAAAGAAAAATAGCAATAACAAACTTAGGGGATATGTTCTCTCAAGTGGTTGATAATTTGTCGCCTATCCCTCTTCTGTCACTCAACCTGGATGTGGAAAGGTTGTCCATTCTACTTCCATTCTACTTCAGCTACTCAGATCTTGTCTGTACCCTAGAACTTTTCATGATGGATGATTGTCCCCTTCTATACTTTTCATTTAAACCATGTCACTAACTGATAATCACCTAAATTTTCAGCTCATTGCCTTTAGTGCCTTGGCTCCAAACATTCTTTGACCCCACTGTATTTACACTTTTCCTCATTCGTTTATACTCCAAAATTCTCAGTCCTCTTCTTACTTAGCTAATATGTTACAATCTTACTCTCCCACAACACCCTCAAATAGCTTCGCACATCTCTTCTTCATTGTGTTACTTTTGTAAAATCCAGGCCCTACTTAAATGCAATTTTCCATGTATTCTGTGCCTGATTCTATGCAGCTGATGTAGCTGAAGCAAAGCAGGGGTGTTGGCTGGCCTCACCTTACATTCTTCATCCTTAATTGGAAATGTATCTTAACACTCCCTGGCAATTCTACTTTATGTATTTTTACACCTATTACTTTTCCTGAACCTCCAATACTGCCTTGCTCCTCTTCATTTTGGTTTATGAACCTGGCTTCCTATTTCACTGAGGAAATAGAACTAATCAGTAGATAACTCACATGCTTGTTCACCACCATATCGACCAGCCCATCTTATCTGTACATGTTTATTGTCTCTTCCTTCCTGTTCTTACTTGAGCTGTACATGATCCTACCTGATCACACTTATGCACAGGGTCTCATTCTCTTTCACTTAAGCAATTAGACTCTTCTTTAAAAAATAATTTTCTGTCTCAACTTGATTATTCCCACAATAGGGCAAACATGTTGTAATACTTTTTTTCTTTAAAATAACCCATTTTCTTTAAAATAATTTCCAACTATCACCTGATTCCTCTGTTTCTCTACACACAAAAGTCCTTAAAAGAGATTTCTTATGTTGCTTCTCCCCCTTTTCTCTCTTTCCATTTTCATTTGAATCTACCTCAAAAGGTTTACCACGCTAAGAAAAAGAACTCTTCTCAAGATTACCTATGATTTCCATAGTGCTAAATTCAGTGATAAATTTAGTCTTTGTCTTAATCAGCCTCTCAGTATCTTTGATTCAGTAGGTAATTATCTCCTTCTTGAAATACTTTCTTCACTTGACTTCTGGGAGCTACTCTCAGTTTTTCAATTCACTTTAGATGTTCCCCAAGCTCTCTTTACTTGTTTATCTCATCCCTCCACTGGAGTTCACCAGGGTTCAGTCCTTAGATCCTTTCTCTATCAACACTCACTCACAAGGTGATATCACACAGCCTTTGAATAGTATCCGAATATTGATGATGGTCAAATGTTATTTCCCCTGAACTCGAGATTCTATTCAACTCCTACTAGGCATCCTTACCTGCACAATTAATAGACATATCAAATTTAGTATATCCTAAGTTGGACTCTTGATGTCCTGCTCCTCCAAACCTGGTCCTCTTACACATTTTCTATCTCATTAAATGTCTATTTCTTCCCACTGCTTAAGCAATTCAGAGTCACTCTCGAAGCGACTTTTCTCATTTCCCCATGCATATTTGATCCATCAATCGTGTTAATTATGCCTTTTAAATGTGTCAAGAATCTAATTACTCCTCTTTCACTGCTAACTTTTCTTCAAATGACCATCAGCTATCTCCTGGATAAATACAATGCATTACTTTTGGTATTACTGATTCAGCACTTGCTTCCTTATTATCCATTCTGAACACAGCATCTGGGTCAGACCAGGTCATGTCACCTCTGAGTCCCAAAGTCTACAGTGATTCCCAGCACCCTCCTTATCAAGGCTAACAAGGCCCTACACGATCTGGTCCCCACTTCTTTTTAGACCTAATTTCTTCTACTTTTTTCAGGCCTCACTCATTAGCCACACTGTCCTCCTTGGTGTGCTTCCACTCTCAGCACATTCCCAGCACAGGGCTTTTGTTCTGATTGTCCCCCTGCTTGGAGATCTCTTCCTTAAATATCTGCAAAATATCTGCTTATCTTCTTCCATCACATCCTTCAGCCCTTTCCTCAAATGCCAATTTCTCAGGGAGGTTTTCCCTGGCAACCATATCTAAGATTACACTTTCCTCCCCCAGCACTATCTAACCCCACCCCTGCACAGTTCTCTTCCTATTTATAGCCATCTGACTTACTACATATGTGACGTAGCTATGTATTGACTGCTTTCCCCTCTAGAATATATGTACAATGAAGGCATGGATTTTGTTTACTGTTTCATTTCCAGCACCATAAGGAGAACCTGATATATGGAAGACCTTATATAAGTAACAATTGAATACTTAAAGGCAGGCAGCTCTAGGGTTTCTTCCCCAGACCTCTGTACCAGAAATTGAAATAGGAAATAGAAGATACTAAGTATTCTCTACCTGTGTTATTGACCAGAAACAGCAACATAAACTTTTTCTTTACAAGGACTAAGCTAATCAATAATGAAGCAATGTCACTGACAATCACACTCATGGAATGAATTTAAATAAAATATTTTTTATTTTGGACGCTTTTGTTATATTTGAGAGAATGAATTGAGAATTTTGTTTTTTCAAGTCAGGTGGACTCCTAGTAACTTTTAAATGTGAAATTAAAAAGGTCTCATTTTCTCTAAAGCATTTCTGACTTACCAATCACTCACTCTTTCCTCAGTATATTTTATGTATATCTTAACTCCAGCTCTTATCAAATTATTTCATAGTTCGCTGTATTGGGTTAATTCCACAGCTAGGCTTTGTGTCCCCAGGAGCTACAACTCCTTCTGTCACATAGTAGGTTCTCATAAATCTTTGTTGAATAGCTTATGTAGACTCAGATGCCACAAGATCAGCAATAATTCACTGTTATTACAAAAAGACAATCAATATAAAACATCACCTGTTTGTAGACATATTAAAGAGGAAGAGAACCATGAAATACAATCTTAAGGCATTACAATGTCTCTAAGTTTTGGATTTAATCGTCCTACCTAAATCTTAACAAACAAAAGCACATTGATACTTTATTTTTCTTCTTCTTATGTTTTGTATTACCCTGACTTAGTCACCAGATGTCACTATGAGACTGTTGTCCAGGCAACTCTTTCTTTAAGAAAGAAACAAAGACCTGACATGAGGCATAGAGCAAAACCTATGACCTTGTAGAAACACCTTATAAATGTTAAGGCTAGTAGCTTTAGGTTTTTATTTTAGAGCGGATTTTGGCATAGCTTAGTGTGTAAGAAAGAGCACTGAACCGGGAATCAGGAATCCTGGATTTTAGCTCCAATTCTCTCATTTAAAAATATTTGACCACCTGGTAGATTTCTTTACCTTTCTGGGCTGTGAAAGATATCCTCATCTGAAAATAAAGGCGGCCAAAGAACCTCAAAACCTTCAAGCTCTAACATCCGGTGATTCTATTCCCTTCTTTTGCTAATTTCTTGGAAAGTAGCCAGAGGTCTTCACTCCCAGGGATGATTTGGAAAGCCAGCGTAAGTGAGAATAATGAGCACCTATTGCATATTCTATTCTATTCTAAACACAGTCTCTGTTAGGTTTTGACCTATCATGAAGTGGGGAAAGCTTTGTGGTCGCTCTCACTTCTACACAGTCTCTGTATATTGGTGGTACCTGTTGTGTGAAATACCTTTTCCATCTAGAGATTGCTTCTTTTTTTAATTATAAAAACATTACACAAAATTTGTTTAAGGTGTCGTGTAAATATACTTTTAGTGACTGTGTCATTTTGGGGTTTCACTCTCAGAGGAAAATGAATTATTTATATTAGGTATTTCTGAATACCTAATCTGAATATTCTTGCTTTTTTTAAAACCAGTTCTCTGCAATGTTCACCCATCCACCTACCTAAAATACGCACCACTTAATCTTTTATTCATGCTGCTCCACAGCGTCCTGCAATCATAACCCACTTGTGGTAGACTCAGACACTGTTGTTGTATGAATGCCTCATTTATCTCTTTCTGTGCATATTTATGTTTCAGTTAACTATTTTCATTGCATGTAGTTCCTTCTGTAGTGTGGGTTCTTGTATTCTCAGCCATTTTCTTTGTCATTATTTTACTCAGAGTCAAACCACAGAGTAAATATTTTTGAGAATAGTCTGAATTACATGGAGCCTTTAACACTTAGAGGCACTATCCTAACACCCAAATTATTATATAGAACAAGTTGACACATGCTTTTATGGAACTATTTAATCCTGAAACATATCTTGAGGTATTTACTAAATGCTCCACACTGTCGATGTTCTGGGATTGAGACAACAGATAACACAGTGTGGCACAGAGAGAGCAGGAACAAGCATTTACACAGCAAAATGGTGACTGTTACAGTGGAGTTATGTGCAACACACAGCGGGAGGCTAGAGGAAGGCAGCCAGGCTTCACAGAGGATGGTGTAGACTTACCCTTGAGCTGACCTTCAAATATAGTCAGGAGGGTTTGAATGGGAGGTTGGGAGTCTGTTCCTGGCAGAGGGGGCAGCAGAGGCAAAGAAAAAGAGGTTTGAGACTACATATTAAACAGGAGAAGTGCATATGGTCTGTGCTTACTGCTTAGTAAGAGAGGGGAATGATTTGCTGGGAGGTGAGACTGAATTAATATTAATCTATTTATTTCTCTTTGAAATTTACAAAATTTTCTTCTCTTCTCTTCCTTCTTTACGTATTTTGGTTCTACTCGAGTCAGTTCAGCTGTTTCTTAGGGAACAATTTTTTTTTTTTTTTGAGACGGAGTC